>NC_046624.1:5037697-5341135 GCF_900324465.2 Anabas testudineus
GTGGTCTTTTTCAGATAAGTTTGAACAGTTTTACTCTTTTATACAAAAAAAAAAGCTCACACAAACTGGCGTCTTGTAAATTTAGATAAGCCTCCTATGCTTATTTCCTGTTTACTTTCCATTCAAGCTGTACATATTTAAGCCCAATCATCCAAAGGTGTCAGAGGGCACGTCTTCCTCCGCTAACATCCGATCTTGAGGGGATTCAAGACATGGAACAAGGAGGAGCTGCCGATTATTCAATGACGCTGGCTTGTTCTCCAAGTGGAGATGGAACATTTGACTTTATAAATAGACGAGACTAGAGACCTGCCAGCCTGATGTTCTGTTCTTATGAAGATAGGAATTTATTCTGAAAGGTTATTAATGATCATCCTGCCTGGCAACTAAGTGGAAAGGCATGTTGTGGCAAATGAGCTGTTCAGAATGCTCCTTGTCTGGTCATAGGTGTGGGAAGGGGAGACTTGGCCACGCCACAGGGAAGTGGGATTGTGCAATCATATTTGCAAACAACACTTGCACTCTTATTCATAGTGCCCGAGTCACGTCTGTTATTTTTGCCTACTGTGACGTCCGAAAAGAGGAAAGCAACAGAAACAGTGGGCTAATATTAGTTGGCTCTAAACCATTCAAAAGGCCAGAGCTACCACACTGAATGACCAGCGCTTTGTTTTGGAGATAATATCTGCTACTCAATAACAGCTACCTGTCTCTTGGAGTCCTTTCATTTCTATTGTTCTTTGTCCTAATAACAGTGTTAAAATCATGTTTCTACAGTGAATATGTGTTACAGTATACTTTGTCTCTTGTCTGTGCTGTGTGTGTGTGTGTGTGTTTGTATGGTGTTTGTATGGATATCATTGTGAGGGCCAGTGTGATTTTTTTACCTTTAGAGTGAGGCCATTTTTACATAGTGGAAACATTTAGCTGGTCCTCATAAAGAGTGTTTAAAGAGCAATTCTGGGGTTAAGGTTTTAGGGTTAGGGTAAGACAGTACATGTGATAAATTAGGTTAACATTGCTAAAGCGACAGTAGGGGGCTACAGAAGGCATTATGTCAATGACTGTGTGTGTGTGTTGTGTTGTGTGTGTGTGTGTGTGTGTGTGTGTGTGTGTGTGTGTGTGTGTGTGTGTGTGTGTAATTCGGCCTGCCTGCACCACCAGCTGGTTAATTGTCCCCCGGTCTGGTCCAGTGGTAATGAGAGTGACTCAATACCAGACAATAGAGACGGCTTCACGGGGAGACAGCAGCCCATTGGCTAAGCCTGTGACAGCCCCCTCCCCGCATGGGCGCCCCCTGACCGATTCACGCCCACCACCCCACCCCCTCCACTCTCCTTACTGCCGCTTGTTTTCTCCAACTTGCATACAGGCCAAAACACACGCTTACTGCTCAGTGCCAAGCCCAGTCCAGAGAAGCTAAGAACCCCGGGTGATCGAGACAGAAACCCAGAGCAACGAGCGAGCAGCAGAGAGGGAAACAAGGCAGAATCTGGCCATAGCTAATGCTCCTGCTTCTGTTCTAGCTGGAGGAGACCTTCCTGTGGATCTATCAATGACTTCTTTGTTTGGTTTGTTGCAGAGTGCCCCCTCTTTCAGTCCCCTGGAAACAGCCTCCGACCTGCAGCAGTAGTAAGTCCATGCCTCTTCTTCTTGTTCCGACTCTTGTTCTTTAAATCTTGCTTGTCCCTCCAATATGGTGATGATTATTTAAAAATGTCAGTGAGAGATTTCTCCACCCTGTAGAGCTCGCCCGCCTACAGCTGGGGGACTCCTGCTTCCTGAGGAGATCCTGTTAGAAAGCAAAAAAGGCTACCAGAACAGTGTGTCTTCTGTCCGTATTCTGTGGAGGAGCTTTAGAGGGGTGGGAGGTGGTAGAGTGGAGACATGGCTGCTAGGTGCTGACTTATTTAAAGACATCAACCTGGATATCAGTGGGATAGAGGGAACTCACCCAGCTGCTATAGAACTTAAAAACTGTTATCTCTGTCTGATTGGCTATATGGACCAAATTATGACCAGTAGCTGGAGTAGAAGGATGCTGCTGTCTCATACTAAAACAAAGATTACCAAGCCTGCTTTGTTTCTTGTTTGTTTGTTTGTTTGTATTTGGTTGTTTGGTTGTTTGTTTCTTTTGTCTGATTAAAATGACCTTTCCATTCTTGTTTATGTAAGGAAATGTAAGGAAGTTGAGACTGGACCATGATGAATGTCTCATGCTACAGTCCAGAGGAAATTAATGTCTCTCTCCAGTTCTGCTCAGTACTTTCCATCTGTTACAATCATTATGTCATCATGCTCAAGTATTTGAAAAGAGGCTCCTAATCCAACTTTTAATCCATTTACTTGTTGTTAAACTTGGAAGGACGAGGTTCCTGCCGAAGGGTGGCGAAAGTTCAGTCACACAAACTTTTCAAAGCAGATCATAAACTGACTTCCTTCAAAGGAACACATATGTTAAAGGCCGGATGTTTTTCTTTTGGGTTCTGTTTGAAATCTGAGACATTTTGAAGGACATTCTTGTAAAGATTATATTTGACTGTAAAAAGCAAAACTTTGTGTGTCTGTTTAAGTTGGTCAACTGTGTGTGTTTTCAGGCCTCAATCAGGCACACACCAATAGTAAGTCTTATAGAAATATGCCAGAATACTTTAAAATAGCACATAGACATAGCTGAAGTAAATGGAAGAAGGTGTCATCACTATCCAGCTGTGCAGTAAATTAAATAATATACAACTTGCTCTGCCAACAACTCATTTGAAATAAAGAGATAAACATTATGGTTAACTTTCAATAAGCATTCGTTGGACTGTTGATTGAATTTTTGGAAGTAACCTAGAACCAAAATGACTTTTTATGGCTCTACTGCAGTCCTCAGTCAATGTTTTTCTAACAGCTATGAAAGCGCTTCTTGTTGAGGTAGTGAACAAGGAGAGTAATGAATCCATACATTGATGTACTTGGCACATATGCACACATTTTGGAAAATACATTCCTCTTTTTCCTCCCAGTGAAATTCCCTCATGGGGCTTGGTATATTATTTCACCAGAGTTTCTGTCACTTTAATGGACAAATAAGGGAGCAGCTTGAGTAAGACAGGAGCAGCCTCAGTAAACCTTAGAGTTGTACAGGTGCATGGCAGGAGCTCATGCACCATGTGGGAATGTTGAGAGAATATTTATAGACATCTGTCCTGCTGGGCTCTCTGAAATGCCAGGATATGTGTATGAGCCAATGGCTTCTCTCAACGTCAGCCTCCAAATTCTGCACCTTCTTTCTCAAGTTTAGCTTTTTCTGTCTCTGATTATTATGTCTCCCACAAGTCTGCGAGGACAGGAATTACCTCAAGATATGCTAAATAAGAACCATATGACAGCTGATTTGTGTGCCTCTGTTTACCAAAAAAACATGTAACAAAAATCCTCTGAATAAGTTTGACTGGGTTCAATTAGCTGCCTGTGTCCCTCTCGTCGCGGTCTAGCTCCTCGAGCAAGTCTGGACACAGCGAGGTGGACAAGGACAGAGGATCATCCTCGAGCGAGCCTGCGGCTCCAGATTGCGACCGCCATGTTTACAAGAGTGTCCTAGAGGGTGGAGACATTCCCTTACAAGGTCTACGGGCCCTAAACAAGCGCCATGGCAGCTCTTCTTCCTCTAAAGGTAGGACAAGTGTCCAGTAAAACATTCATACGCTTATGAATGTGTATGTGGGGTTAGTCAGTACAGTGGGTCATTAAAGGTCTTTCCTGCTGAGACAGAACCAATGAGTTGCAGACACTGATGTTGGACCGTTCAAAGTGTCAGACAAGGATACACGTGTTTTCGCTTACCTTTCTGCTGTAATCCACACATTTATTTTGCTCCCAGACTTCACAGCATTGGCCAGTCACCTCACAGCATTCATTACCAGCAGCTTTTGATTTATTATTGATGTCATTGATGTTTTCATCAGATGTGTATTGGCCATCTGCTTTGGAAAACTTATAGAGGGAGTGAGGTTGTCCTGTTAAGTCGATGGAAGCTAACCTTGGGGATTTTCCCCACTCTTGCTCCAGTTGTGAGCCGCCAGTCACTAGGCAGACTTAGGGCAAGACTCCAGAGTGTTCCAGGGCCAGGGTGAGAGGGGATGGATGAGAAGGGACGAGCAAGATCAACAAAGCATTGCTCTTTACAACCCAGGCAGGGGAGGGGGAGATAAACAAGAGGGACACAGAGGGGGGGCAGGCATGAGGAAGTCAGCTGTCAGTGTGAGGTCAGGGGCTGGAATGCCTGTGCACATGGCCGGGGAGAGAAATGCTAGGGGAGGAGAGGGGGAAATATGTGAAAAAGAACAGAAAGGGACCATATGTCACATCATTATATTATATCCGGGAAGAGACACAGTTCAGTGTCCAGTGTGGTATATTTCTAAAAATAATGACTAATGCGCTGCTTATATACACAGAATTAAGACAAAATATTCACATCGACAGTTTTGGAACACAAATACTTGAAGATTGTTGTTATTTTGGCTTTTACCCCTTTAATTTCTGGAAACATGCAGTAAATGGATTCAGCACCGCAGTCAACTGACTAGCACGCTCTTTCGTTAGCCTGCTGCTTGAGGCACCACCTTGATCATTAGCGTCACTTACTGTTTACTACACACAAGGTGAAGTCTAACTTCTTCCCAAAGAAATAAGCAAGTGCTAGAAACCAAACATTTCATCATGTGTCTCGGTCTTGTGCCCAGGAAATAAAAGAAAATATCTATATTAATCATTTTTAAACAATTGCACCTCCTCAAGGGATTTGTAGTGGCCAGAATGTTAACACTGTACTTGCCGCATCACATGGATAAAATATCTAGTTTACTTCCTCTGTGAGTGTTTTTCTGGCAGATATGCATGGGACAGATGGGTCACTTGTGCTACAGAAGTGTCTCACAGCATGTCAAAGTGTTGTGTCATTTCCCAGTTTCCATCTGTTGTGCTATCACTGGGGTGCTATAGCCAGAAACTGACAAAAGTGGTTATATTTTATTTGCCAGCGTGAGTCAGGATATACTAGTTATTTAAAGCCTTTTAGAGAATAGTTTATTAAGAGCGGTGCCTCAAGCCTATCTATCGCCATAGCTGCCTGTCCAAAAGTAGATGAAGTTAATATTCTGTATACAGGAGGTTAAAGCAGGACATGCAGCAGTAGGAGAATATGTTTAGCCTTATAGGTAACAGAAACTACTACTATGCATGGGGTGTATTCGTTTTGTTTGTATTCATTTTTCTAATATTGTTCTGATACTGCAGTCTGTGTTAAGAATTCTTATATGACCTGCAACATCACATAACATTTCATGGCATATTGCTGTTTCCTTTATGTTCTACTTGTTATGTTGCTGTTTACAGCGATATTGATAATGTAGGAATCTATTCTGCAGTCAGTTGTTCCATCTTTACGTAGCATAAGTCTTCACTGCGGTACCATGCTGTTAGTTTGACAGTCATCAATTACTTGATGCACAATGCATCAAGTCTGCTTTCTCTTCTCATCTACTTTTTATGGAACTTGGTCTTTACTTTAGAAATGTGCCTCAGTTTTAGTGTGTATGTGTGTGAACCTGTGACCATTGTAATCTAATATGTTGTTTATTCTGTTGTCCTGCATGCTTGCCAGTGGATTATAAAGGTGGGAATGGCTATATTATTTCGCCCTGCTCCTCTGTAAATAGTCGATCGGTTCTTGCCAGTAATGCAATAGGTAACCAGTGTAAGAGTAAGAAGCCTCTTTCTGCTGCCAAAGCCTGCATACCACAAATCCTGCCTTCTAAATTCAAGCCCAAGCTACTGCCACCCAGTGGTGACAGTCCGGAAAGCAAAACCAAAGCTGTTGGGCACCCAAAGGCCCACAGCTGTGAGGATCTGTACATAGGGCCATCTGACACAGACTTTGCTGGAGCAGAGGAAAGGGACAGTGGACAACATTCAAACTCCAAGTCTAGCTGTGTCGGTGAGTGTGAGGACAACCTCAGCAATGTTTCCCCTGCAATTAGGAGAAGCACATCAGAGTTTTCCAGCCTGTATAGGACCATGCATCACATCCAGCGACCCAGCTCGGTCGGCTGCAGCCCCCACGGCAGCGTCCGCAGCCTGGCTTCTCTTTTTGAGAGGGCAAAGGCAGAAAGAGGTGAAAGGTCAGAGGCAGACGATGGCGGTAACATTCCACGGGATGCCGTGTTGTCACGGGTCAGCGAGTTTGAAATGATCATCCAGCGGTCCAACTCGGCACCCAGCCGCTCCTCCTCCCTGCCCACGCTGCACTCCAGCAACAGCCACAGTCCCAACCACAGTCCTGCCCGTCTCTACATGGCGTCTGCAGTGTCAGCAGAGTCCCTTTTGGTAGCCGACGCCACACAGACAGATAACTGCTCCCCAGTGGAGGCAGAGGGCAAGACCTCTGGGGAGGAGGACTTGTCACCTGGCTGTGTGACCATGGAGGAGGCTGCTTCCTCCTCAGATGACGGACACAACATCAGGACTGATTCCCCCTCTAACACAGAGGCCGAGATGGAGCAGATCTTCAGTAAAAGTTCCCCAGAACTGATCCACCAAAATATTGGTGTATCAAAGAGTCCCTCAGCACTGCTTACAGAATCCCCTCCACAACACAACCATCTCCTCCTCCACCACCACCACCACCTGCACCACCTCAACCATCAGCTCCTCCTCAAACCTAGCAAGTGCAAAGGATCCTGCCCAGCCTCCTACACACGCTTTACCACCATCCTCAGGCACGAAAGGCAGCAGGCCACCACTCAGCAGGAGAGGGCGCCACATCCAGAGAAGAGGACTACACTGCCTGGGAACCTCTTCCTCATGGGCCCTGCTCCCTTCAGGTTGCGGAAAAACTTGCAGACCCACCAGACACGAAGAACCCTGTTAGCCACCAAGGTGACAATAGGCACCCAGAGGCCCTGCACCCTATCCCCTGAGCCCAGGCCACTGATCCCTCAGCGCCTGTCCTCCCTGGAGGTGCTGGAGAGGCTGAGTAACGGAGAAGGAGGCAACAACGACCACCTGAGTAACGGGCAAGGCTTGGACGCCAACGGGAACCTACTGCAGCCGCTGGCAGCTCACCGCAGAGGTGGCTATCTCCATTCCTTCACCACTGTCACCCTCCTCTCCTCCCTCTGTGGTCACCCATGTATCTCGACTCTATCTTCACCTTGTGTCCCTTTTTCTTCACAAAGCGACTCCGCCACCCTCCATCTCTAGTCTGTGTGGTGTGTTTACAAATGACAGGGAAGCCTCCATCTCATTCTGAGTGTGCTGTTTGGTGCTCTTCCATCTCACTGTGATTGACTATGGTCCTACAAACATGTCAAAACACCTCAGTGACTGTAGGAGGTTCAGGCAGAGTTTGGTAATGTATACAGCATACGTCCCTTTGACATCAACTTTGAGTTGTATGCAAGAGTGCTAGAGCCTACACAAGCATTACAAAGATACAGACAAATCTCTTTTAATATATAATCATGGTGCAGATACATGTAGAAATAACCACCACATTCCACAGTGAGATGTCAAATCTTGTCCTTACACAGGCAAAACCTTTGAAACTCGCAGCTTATTTTCCAATCCCAGCATCCACCTGTAATGTTTAAGCAGGATGTCAGATATAACATTGCATACACACTCTCAAATTGATGTCTCATCATGTCTGTATTCGTATTTTTCCCCCTACTATTTAAAGACTGTTCACATCTGCCATCTTTCATTCTCTCACTATGAAAGGTTTGTATGAGCCAGACAGGATGTTTCCTGCTTTGATTTGTTTTACGTCACAGCCGGTATTTAGAGCAGCAGACGCAGTATGAAACATCTATGGTGATGTGGGGAGCACATTTTAAAAAAGCAGTAAAATAATGGATGCTGGTTGGTTGATCAGTAAAACCATGATGTCATGTTTGGGTTTTTTTTTTTGGTTTTTTAAGATAAAGTATGTTTCATATTTTCTTTCCTGCATTTGTTTTGTCATGAACACATATGGGATCATTCTGTGTTCATTCCTTTGTGCATGAAGGGTTACATTTGGCTTTTTTGATGTGTGTGCGCTTTTTTGTTTCAGTGTTGCAGAGATGATGGTGTTCATTTAAAGCATGCATGGTTGTACAGTAGTTATTGTATATTTTTACGATTCTGTTCATTGGAATTTAGGAGTTGACTGCAATATCATCATCTTATGTTTGAAGTCTTGCCCTTTGTTCTGTACTTGTGTGTGGACTATAAATGCTTCACAGTGTGAACCTCTTTCTGTTTCTGTTTCAGACTCATCCCCAGCTCACGGGGAAAGCCAGGATGAAGTGTTGCGGAGACGTCATGGTGACAAAGAGGTGAATTTGCTTTAAATTCAAGCCAGCATTTCATAAATGACACTTCACTGACTGCTTTAGTGAAAAAAAATAATGTGGAAATAATATAAAATATATAAAAAAACAAACCGAAAAAAACAACATGTCACATCAATTAAAGCATAAAAGAGACCCATATCTGGAGAGAACAAACAGCTCAGTGTGGTTTCCTGGCAGAAAATCTTGGAGGAGCAGCGCCGGCTGAAGCGGGAACAGGAAGAGGCTGACACAGCATCCAGACGACACACAGGCATTGTTCCAACGCACCATCAGTTCATTACCAACGAACGCTTCGGTGACCTGCTCAACATCACAGATAACTCAGAGAAAAGGAAATCAGGCATAGAGGTACAATGCAGGGCCAGTCTTATCCCTCTGTAAGCAGGAAAAAAAGACAACACATGCTGTCAGTTTGTATGTGACTCAGGCTGAGAGGGGTGGTGGGAGCGGGTTGGGCTTGTCAGCAGGATTTCTGCAGACACAGATGGCCTTCTCTTCTGGGTCAAAAGGGGTGAGAGCAGTGATAGCTGTAGAGTTCATCACTGAATCTTTCAACTAGACTTCCAGACTTCACTTACAAAACACAATCTATAGCTGGCATGTATTTCACTGAGATCAGTTCCACAATGGAAATCTAAAGATCTCATATTCTTTGGTATTCTGGTATTTTATTCATGTAAATGATAACACTCAGAGAGAAGCCAAAAGTTTAGTCTTTAGTAAATGTTTCACTCACTTAGCCTAATGGCAGGAATAATATATGTGTGGGTGTGATCATAAAATAATAACTATGCAATCACTCAGGTTAGTTTTTCTTATCTACACAGAGAACTCCAGCCATGGCTCGCTTCGACTTCAGAGCAGAAACTCTAAAGTAAGTGGAAATCTTTTGAAAGCTGGAAGTATTTATGTCTGAGCTGATTTGTCGTATTATACAGTACAGTTAATGGTACTGTGATATTGTTTCCAGACTTTCCTAAAGTTGTTTTTGGCTTCTGTTTGGAATCACTGTAATATTTCTTAGGTGGGGTTACCAACTACTGACAAAGCAGTGCCAGAAAATCTGACAATCACAGGAAATTGCTAATAGTAGAATAGTAGCACTGAAACATTTATAAAGTAACTCCTACTTTAATGTGAAATGATGCTGTCAATCCAAAGCAAATGTGGATTTCATCTCTCTTGAAAATGTTTTTAGGGAATTACCGTTTCAGAAGGGAGACATTGTGTACATCATTCGACAAGTGGATCAAAACTGGTATGAAGGGGAGCATCATGGAAGAGTTGGTATTTTCCCACGGAGCTATGTTGAGGTATGTGGACTTTCTCTGCCCTCATTTACTACCTTAGACACTTGAATGGTGTCAGAAATTGCAATATGTTATATCTGGTGTTGCACAGTACTTTCTCTGTAAACCTCAGCTAGGTCATAGTGTATTTCTTTCGTCAGTCAGTTATATCTTATGTATCTTGTATCTTTCTGTGCAGCTCCTTCCCCCGACAGAAAAAGCCCAGCCAAAGAAAAATGTTCCAGTGCAGGTCCTTGAATATGGCGAGGCCGTCGCTCGCTTCAATTTCACTGGGGACACAGTGGTGGAAATGTCCTTCAGAAAGGTGCGAAGTGGAAATGAATCATAACACACAGAAGACTTTTTCAACAATATTTGTGAACAATCTTCTGAACTTTGTTTGCAGGGAGAGAGGATCACACTGATTCGCAGAGTTGATGAGAACTGGTATGAAGGCAAAATCTCAGGCACCAACCGCCAAGGCATCTTCCCCGTTACTTACGTGGAAGTGCACAAAAGACCCCGCATCAAAAACGGGGTGGAGTATCCAGACCCTCCTGTCAGCCAGTCGCCACAGCGCAGCACCAGTGTTTCTCCTCAGGTAAGAACCCGGAGCCAGCACAGAGTCCACCCACATTTTCTTATTACCTGAATATCTCTAAATCCAGAAGTTTTCTTTTGTGATCACTTTGACTCTTACTTTTAATGACATTTTTTTGTCTAGTGAATTTGTCTCATTTCTTTTTTTCTCGTCCTTTCTTCTTCTGTCTGTCTCCATCTTCTTCCTCCTGTTGTAAAAAGCTGTATCGTAATCGTCTGACCACCTCTCCCTTGCCCCTCCCTCGCTCCCCCCGCCGCTCTGTGTCCCCCGAGGTCCATGCTGTCTCCTCTGAGTGGATCTCCCTGACTGTGGGAGGTGGAAGCCCTCCTGCTGCCCCCACTCCTCCCCTGCCACCGCTGCCCACAGTGTCCTATCGCTGTGGTGAATACCTGCCCCCACCATTCTCTGTCAGCCCTGTTCCTCCCGTCACTGGCAGCCCCTACTGCATCTCCCCTATGGCCTCGCCCTCGGTCTCCCCATTGCCACCGCCATACCCGCCCAGACCCAACTCAACCACTCCTTTCCTAACGTTCACTCCTCCTCAGGGGGAGGACTTCCTGCTCTCCCCTCCCTCCTCACGACTGTCACGCAGCGTGAGCCCCAGCGGAGGGCCGGTACTGGAAGGCTGGCTGAGGGGGGAGAAGGAGTTGACAGAGGGTGAAGGCTCAGAGGGGGACAGGGGCCGTGCAGCCCTGGGCAGCAGGCAAAATAGCCCTGCAGAGGTATCTTCTGCATGGTGTGCAGTGTTGCATCACTCTGGAACATTTGATCTCTTCATTTTGATTCCCTAAAATAGATGAAATACCCAAGGAGAAATGTATGTGCGGAAGATGTAACCCACTTGTAGAAGTGACCTGAGAAGAGATGAAACTGCTGGTTTAGAAAAGGCAGAATAAGTTCAATTTCACTACATTGCTTAAGGCTGCAAGTCTGCATGGTGTTGTGTGTGTGATACTAACACTAACACGATTTTTCTACAGTGTCAGCGTTTGCATAGAGAGTTTCAGATTTCCTATTTGTGAAGCATTCCCAGAAGAGCTATTGCTTGGTGCTTGGATTTCAAGAACTGATTTCATAAAATTCAACATATGTGTGCATGTAGTTTTTCCGTGCAGACGTGATAACCTGGATGCTGTGCGAGGTTGGATGTTTATTTAGGACAGTGACATGTTTATTACAGTGTATTTATAGGTTTCCCATGTTGGCTTCTATTTCAAAAGGTGCTGCAAGGTTGTAATTTCCACCTACAGGGAAATGCAACCTGACTGTCTCTGAACTATGACAGTATTTACAGCAGGTGGACACAGCTGAGGTCGCCAACGAACACATGTAATGTCCGCGTTTAGACTGATGGGAGATTTGTGTGTTGCAGTTTATGAAGAATGAGGCTGACCATCATGGACGGAGCTCCAGAAGCCCTGTGATGCTGTTTGACATACAGGATAACAACAACGTTAACTCATTTGCGGTAAGATGGTACAGAGTATCCTTAGACCCCGAAAGATCAGATTTAGAAAAAATAATGTGTCGTTTGAGTGACCTCATTGTCTGTTTAACATTTAAACACACCACCTTCATCCACTTGACTCACATCATGTTTAACTGTGTCTCACGTATTTCTACTTTATATTAGACTTGTGAGATTTTAGAGGGCAGAAAGATGATTAAAGGAATAGTTTGACATTTTGGGACTTTTTTCTCACATTTGTGCTGGTGTTTGTTTGTTTAGTAAGTATGAACAACCGCTATAAAAAGGAAACAGGAGGAAGCAGGTTGTCCAAAGCTAATAAAACTAGATACCAACACCTCTAACGTTCACTAATTAACACTTTAGTGCTTGTTGTGTAATCGGTATGAAATCTGAAGGATTTTATTTTCAGTGGAAAGTAGTTACAACCTGGAGATTATGCAATGCTCTAATAGTGGAACTAGTCTGTGAACTATCCATACATTTAATTGGCGTCACACACACACACACACAGACCTTCACAGCTCACGCTCACTTCTGAGCTCCAGCGATTGGTGGGATAAAATAACGCTACTCGCCCACGTGCACAACTATTACCCAAAATGTCCAAACTTTTCCTTTAAGCTGTACCTGCCAGCCTCCTTTTTGTAATGTGTGGTCATACAGAACAGCATCCTGTAAAAAGTGAACTAATATTTCATGTTTCCTGTCTACGTGCTCTCACTCTGCTGTCTTGCCTTTTCATGCCTCTCCTCCCGGCCTCCACCGAAATCTCGTCTGCTTTTTTCACTGGCTTTTAACGGACCGCTTCCTTCTTTTTCCTTGCTACTTACTGGACCTACCTTCTTATCTCGCCCTTCGCCCCTCCCTTTTCTTCTCTAACTCCTCACCTTTCCCCTGACCTCTTTCGACCTCTTCTGGGACACTCGGTGGGCCCTCTCTGTGTTTCTGTGATGACTTCATCTTCTACTACTACTACTAGGAGGCAGTATGTAATGAGATCTTGAATATAGCTGAGACCTCGGTGAGGTACTGCAGCACCCTGTCCCACCACCCCCATGATACTGTCCATAGACTGCACCCCCACCCCAGTAAACAATCTCTCATCATTTCCCAGCAACCCCAGTCACACAGCAGCAGTCCGGAGCCGAGCCGTCTCAACTGTGGAATGTAAGTAAGATCTGTGTTTCAGTTTTTAGCTTTATACTGTTGTTTTTTTTGTTTTGTTTTGTTTTTTTTTTTGTTAGGATTGAACTTCTACTGATTCCACATTATGTTTCTTTTCAGCTTAGCACATTTGCTCATTTAACTTTGTGTCCTGCTCCAGTTTCCAGGCTTTGTACAGTTATGTGCCACAGAATGATGATGAGCTGGAGCTGCAGGAGGGAGATCTCGTCATCGTCATGGAGAAGTGCGATGACGGCTGGTTTGTTGGTATGTGCCACAGGGCCTTGGGATAAATACTTCAGAGATGTAGTCACACTGGCACTATCACATTATTCCATATAGGGTTTCTGCAGAATGACAGCAAAGAAATGCATGTGTGCAATGTGCAGGCTCAAGTCTCCTGCAGAGTTAGAGTCATCTTCACCGTGTCACATCCTACCATATAGGGTTTCTGAAGGGTGCCAGCAGGACTGAGGGCAAAGTACATTCACAGGCCACGCACTTAATTTTAAATATAGATCAAATGATTTATTTTTGTACAAAAATCAGGGTGAGAAAGACCATTTTTAACTTTCTTTTATCTGATCCATGTTTCACTTTCTATTTCTCTACAGGTACCTCAAAGAGGACAAAACAGTTTGGGACTTTCCCTGGGAATTACGTGAAGGAGGTGAAACTGTAAAGATATCTAATCTGGCTATAACACATGGTTGCCTGTCAAGCTTGGGAAGTCGTTTCTATCGCACAAGGCTTTTGGTTAGAGTAGCTGTTTAGCCAGGCGAATCCATTTTGTCTGGGAAAGTGATTGGTTCGGCCTGAGGTATGTCAAACTGCACGAGGCGAAGACAGAGACAGCTCACTGCCCAAACCTCAGTGTGGCGTACACCTTGATCACATTTTACACATGTACTAAACCGAAATCGTCGGTTCCACAAGTGGAATTTCTCTGTGAAAACCTACCACATACTAGCTTTTAATGTACAGATAGTAGCTTCCATTTCCTCCATGTAATTAAACAGTTATACAAGTGTTTACGTAGCACCTCAGTCTGGAGGTCGGCAGCAGAGCAGTGTGTGGATCGAAGAGTGGCTCCTATTACCTGAACAGACTTTGAAGGGGTCAGAATGTATTTTTGTGTGATGTGGGGTTGGAACTGTTTGTCATGAGCTACCTTTCAGCACCAGAGGTGTTGACCATAATTAGCTGTAGTATGATGCAAACCTCCTGAATGAAATTTATTTTTATTCTTTTAGATTTTGCTTCCAAAAGGAACCCTCTGTTTGGATTCATTTACCATGGATGTATGAAATGAAATTTATGGTGGTTTATTCTTGGACAGTTTACCTCTATATCTAAATTGAAGAAAGTGATTTATTCGTGAAGCCCTTTCAGAAATACGAGTCTGACATACATATTGTACACTGCTTTAGATACCAGTTCAGTATTGCCTTCATTTTCTATCCAAAGGTTGTTATTACACAGTCACATGCATGTCTAGAAACACTAAAATGACGTGTGCAGTTAGTTTCTGTGTTTCCTCAGTTACCTCAGCAACCGAAAAGAAACACACATCACACAGACTACCGTTTCGTATTGCATGTCTCAAGGAAAGTTAAGAGAAACTGTGTATGTGCACATCCTATATTTTTAGAGACACTATTTATTTGCCCTTTTATACCTCCTCTGTTGAAATAGATGGAAACTGTGTTCGCTGGTGGCTGTTGCTTGTAAGGTAGCTGGTGGTAGACGCCTGGCTCCAGCTCAACCACAGGACAGGCGTGATAGCACTTAACTTCCTGTTTGGTTATTTCAGGAGATCCCACCTAACAAATAATAGTAGATTAATCAGCTATGGCAACAAGAAGCAATTAAATATTTTAAGTAAAGCCAATGAGGTGTCTTAGTAAATAACCATGCTGATTTTTAAAAGCTAATGAGATTTTAACCATGCCCTTAATGACAAGATTATATGTTTTAGCCATGTAAATGTGTACAGAAAACTATAAGCGGCCTTCCAAATATGGCTACATATTTTCATATGTAATAGCTACAGCCTCTGTAATGCAGTTAGTGGAATGATTCACATAATAAGTACAGCATGCACTGTAAAATTAATAAGAGATTGACAAATCAAACTGGAGCATGAAACACTGTCAGCCAACACCTCTGCATTTGCACCTTTAGCTTAAAGAAAACACTCATGATAACAGGGTTAGCTGTCTGCTCTTTGGAGTTAATAGCTCGCTCTTGGAAGATGGCTTTGATTTCTTCCTGCGAGTACAGAACTCCCACATACCCAGCACCATCAGATCCTGTAACAGACGCTACATGTCAGAATAGATTATCTGCAGACACTGAGAAAAAAATGATAGCTATTGTGTTTTCTGTGTTTCAAATTCCTCATTGTCATCAACCACTGCGATGTGCTCATCAGTTCTTAGCAGAGCTGTCAAATTGTACTTGCAAACAACTCTGAGTGCTTGCTAGGACATGCCCAGCGCAGCACATGGGTGTAGTTTGTAGGACAATTACTGAAAAAGTATTTTAAAGTCAGTTTAGTTTATACCAAGGGGGTTGATCTAGTGAGCTATCTAAAGCTCCAAGTAGCTAAAATCAAATCATTTTTATTATTGCACATTTCAAATCAAATGGTTCAGACACAAAAATACAGTATATCACTGTGTTTTTGCATCTGAGTGTGTTAACAGTAGCCATGCAGTGATCATGATAAACATTGACACGATTAGATATTATTTGACACTGTGTGTGACTACGTGATATATGAAGTATAGTAACCGATGAAGTATGTTCATTGAACAAAACGCTGTAGCAATCAGTGTTTCATCCTCTGATATGTTTCTGTTTTAGACAAAAATCAGGTGCTGCTTCCTGTGCAGATCACCACTGACAGTTTTGCCAACATCAGCGAGAGTATTTTTCACTCCGCAGGATGAAACAGAATTTACTACACTACATTGTGGGTTTTCCCCTATAGCACTGATGTTATGTTCAGGTATTTTGTTACACCACAAAAGCATGTTTTTCCTTCCACTGCTGGCCAAACATTTGTGTTCCCGTGTAACTCCAGCCTCTCACAAACATGCTGATCACTAATGGTTTTCTCCATCTCAAACACACTATATTCTACAGTGGACGAATCACAACCATCAACACAGCTCATATTTAATAGTTTCTTTAATAATGTGCTCTGTAAAACGTCACAGGATGTATGAATGTATGAATATATGAATGTGGCTCAGACAGCGTACACATATGTAAAAGAAAATGTCTGTATCTTCATCTTGAATGAACACGCAGACTATTGAGCGGCACGGCACAAGAGGGATTGTAAATATGTAAATTAAAAATAGACTGTGAGTGATGGAAGCATCAGATTGAGGTTGCCGTTGCTTGCAGAGGTTTATTTACCTGAAGGGGTTTTTGACAAAACACAGAGTGGAGCGTTTCTGAGCACAAGAAGTTTGACACATACTGTCTGAACATAACGCTGCCATTTGTGAGGATTTTAATTCCTTATGTTTGACACAAAATTGTGCCTCATTTTCATATATATATATATTTTTTTCTTTCTTTTTTTTCACTGAACTATATCCATGACATATTTAATTGCAACCCTGGTTTTCCCATCAGTCCTAGTTTCTGTGATGGGAGAACATTTAATAAGAACTTGTCTGTTACTGTACCAAAATGTGTGACATAGTGCTTCAACATAATGATTAATTATCATATGAATGGACTAGTTTGATGAGACACACAACCTGCAGCAGGTTTGGTTTGTTTGCTTCTATTTGCAGTGCTGTTGCATTGACAATATTAAAATAAAATTCTATACACTGCTGTGACTTTGGTATTATGCAATATTTAATAAATCCATTTAAACCATTTGATGTGTAACTTGTTTTGACTCCTTGTAATGATCTGAATCAAAGCAGTGATGTTTAAAGCGTGAACTCTTACGACAATAATAACATTTATGACCAAACCTTCGAAAGGCACATTCTGTAGCCTCTGGGCAGGTGAATTATACTGTGTATTGTTATCTGATCATCAGTTTAGTTGTGGTAGATTATTTAGCCTATTGAGTCTACCCTGGACAATTATAGAAATGAATGCTACAGTGTTAACAGGGGATAACTTCAGCAATGCCAGTCTCTTTATATAAATATCTATGGTATTTTATGTAGCCTCTTGGGAAACAGCACGTTCATGTTGTCAGATGGTTAAAATCCCATTAGAGTGATGATGTTGACAGATGTGTTTTTACAGAAGTGGATGTACTTTTCACCTGGATTAAGATCGTACACTGCGAGGCTTTCACTCTAAAACAAACTGTTTGAGGAACTTTAATGGTAATGGTCTACCTGGAGGCCTGTTGTACAAGAGGCGCGTTCACTGTGCCCAGACTGTTATTGTGCACTTTCAGCAGAGATCATCTGGCAGGAATTCAGCTTTTTGGGAGCGGCACATTCCTCATCCTGGGATTTAGCTCTACCATAAATGGTAAGCTTGAATATAACAAGGTGACGTACCGGCAGGACGAGGGCGCTGCAACAAGTTCAGCCCAGCTGAGAGGGAGAAAAAGGGAAGATGGCTCACTCTGCTGCGTATTTTCCCCACATGAAAAGTTCCCACCATATGGTCGTCAGATACCAACTCACCTCATTAAATTCACTTTCACAGTCCAGTTCTAAGTGTTTTTTTTTTTTTCAACTTGAAACTATGTCTTCAAAATAGAGCTGTGTCTGTCTGTAGTTAACTCTGACAAAGAAAACTCATTAGTAGTAATAGTAGCCCTGTCCATGTGTTGACGAGCCCCTGGGTGAAGAGGGCTGCGTGGGTCACGTGACCGGTAGTTTCGACCATGTGTTCCTACTGAGAGTTTTCCGCACAGTGAGACATCGTCTCAATACACGATCTCCGGCGTCTCCCTAATCATTGAGGAAACGTTCAAATCGATTCGTCCGGCTGTCCTCTGGTCCTCCGGTCCTCCTCTGGTCTTCCTCCGGTCTTCCTCTGGTCCTCCTCCGGTCCTCCGGTCCTCTGGTCCTCCTCTGGTCCTCCTCTGGTCTTCCTGGTCTTCCTGGTCCTCTGGTCCTCCTCTGGTCCTCCTCTGGTCTTCCTGGTCTTCCTGGTCCTCTGGTCCTCCTCCACCGCTGCGGAGCTACAGTCGTGCCCAAACCGAGCACTGCACTTGTTGTGAGCTGACACTTGGACCTTTAACCCTGTTCCCTGCTGTCGACTCCGTTAGAAAGTAGCGACATGCCGCTCCGGGTGGAAATGCAGGGTCCCGGGCCCTGGGGGTTCAGGCTGGTTGGGGGAAAGGACTTCGAGCAGCCTCTGGCTGTTTCCCGGGTGAGTCGGAGTTCGTGCTAGCCGCTGCTCGGTGCTCGGTGCCCGGTGTCAGCTCACCTGTCTGAGGCAGGTTAACGGGAAGCTAACGCTGCTTCTCTGATACCACCAAGCTAACGGTGTTTATCAGTTTGAGGCTCCTGCTGTGAGTTTGTGTAGTTTCAGTTTCCACCGACAGTAAAGCTTCGTGTTTAAAACTTCACCGTGAGACGCGTTCATGGACTCTGTTTAAGTTCCACGTGTTTTGCATGAGCGTGGATTTATGTGTACTACAAACCAGTATTTATCATGTCTGTAGACTTGAAGGAGAAAATCGAACTAAACTATTGCTGCATTGTTTTGAAATCCCTGACTGAGGCCCTAAGCCGGTCTTAGCTTTTCCAGTTAACTAACTTTACAACAGTGTGTCACCAATACAGCCTTTTATTAGTCCCCACCTAACTCTGTCCTAACCTATGACTCTCTCTCTGTGTACCTTGCCTGAATGGCAGCTGCTGTTCCTGCTGTAAATGTTACATGGTGTGTCTCTCCACCCATGGAAAAGCGATTAGAAATTCCTGGGCTGTGCTGGAGTTTTTCTCTGCTTCCAGGCTTTATCTTCGATAGTGTATTTGCCCTGGAGGCAGTGCTCAGGCTCAGGCTCAGGCTCAGGCTGACTGAAAACGCCCTTGTCTGTGTGCACTGCAAACAATGAAGTGCAGGTAGAGGTCCTTAAGGCTACAAGGTGCTATCTAACAGCAAACTTCTGAAAAATGATTTTGCGTCTAAGTGTCGCTGTGTGTCAAATAACTTAAAAACCTTTACAAATGGTTTTATTAATGATGCCTCCTGTGTTGTAGGTCTCTCCGGGGAGTAAAGCTGCTCAGGCCAACCTGTGCATTGGAGACATAATCTTGGCTATTGATGGAGAAGCGACAGAGAACATGACTCATTTGGAAGCGCAGAACAAGATCAAGGGGTGCATGGAGGAGATGGTGCTATCCATAGACAGGTAGGTTGTAGCAACGTGTCTGTGAGGTGTGTTCAGCTGCAATCCAGGTGTTCAGGGAGTGACGTTATGTTTAGTCGTGCTTTTTTAAAGGTCTTGTCTGTCGTATGTTTTGCTGACAAGTGTGTATTTATGTTGAGCCACACTCACTGGTTCTGCACTATGCCACTTTCTGGTATCAGATCATTTCTAGCAGCAAGGATGTGAAAGTGGCTTCAACAGACATGTTGAAGCAAATATGTTCAAGTTAAGGGAAAACCTGTTGAATGAAGGGTGGAGTACACTGTCAAGGAAGCTTAGCAAAACAACATAAGATACAAAAGTCTGTGTTGCATTTAAAGACCCTGTCATTGTGTCATGTTCGTGTGTAGATACACAGAAGAAAAAAATGATTTAAATCCACAGTGTAAAAAATTAAAGCATATTTCAAGACGTTTTTTTTTTTTTTTTTTTTTTGCTTCTTGTGTTCTGCAGGTCGGAATCTAAATTGTGGTCACCGCTTTCATCTGAGGAGGGGAGGACACATCCGTACAAGATGAATCTTGCATCAGAGCCAAGGGTGTGTGTCAACATCAAAGTTGGATGTAGCACTTTCAAAATGACTCCCCCATTTCAGCCTCTGTTATTTAGATTGAAATTTGGAAATCCCATTTACAGGTGGCTATATAGTTTCTGGAAGCCTGCGCATTTCCATTCCAACCACGCCTGCAAAGCCTTGTGGGGTTTTTTTTTTCTCCAATACTGCCAAGCATGAAGTCATTGTTTACTTTCCAACAGGACGTTTCCTAGGAGATGGTAGTTTATCAGCCAAACTCTGACGCAAGCCTCAGTTCCTGCCTCCTAACGGGAAGGTTGAGACCAAAGTGTGGATTCATGTAGGAAACTGTGTGGTGTGTCCCAGGCTCTGTATACTTCACAGGTCACAGATGTTGTGCATTTTTCTCACACACACAACTCAAAAACATTTCATGTATGTGTGTGGAGGCTGTCACTTTGATGCTTTGCCACTGTTTCATATCCTTAAACCGTTGTATCACACTTTGTGGGCTACTGTGACATGCCAGCATTGTAGATTTCTTTTTTGTATGTTCACTTGCTTGCTGAGACTCTGGAGTATTCTGTAATTTAAATTTCAGAAGTTTGAAGCATGAACTATATTTGGAGGCATTTCTGTGTTCTCTCTGTGAAGCATGAGCTACATTTGGTGGTATTTATTTGACCACTTTGATGGCATGCCAGTGTCATGACGTCTTTTCCTTGAAAGGCCATTGGCCATAATTAAGGCAGAATCCATAGTTCTTTATTATCCTGCTAAATTATATGTGACGTTGTGTCAAACTAGAAGCAGCGGTTTCTTAAGAAGACTGTTGTGACATTTTCAGTAGATCTGTTACCAAATGCAGTTTTTAAAAAGATCTGCAAGTTGCAACATTGTTATTATAAAACTCTAGAGATTGGTAACTAGTGTTGAGTAATATTCATAACATGCAGGATATCTGCTGCGTGTTTGTACAAGCCCATGAAAACTTTCAAAATAAGATAAGGTGTCAAAATGTGTGACCACCATTGTTTGTGTTGCATGTTTCAGACGGTGTGCATAAAAGAAATCGGACATCTGCACTTTCTACGTTTTTGCCCACAAAAGTGTTTAACAGAATAACTTTAATATTTCATTTTTACAGGAAGTGAAACACATAGGCTCAACCCACAACAGGAGTGCGCTGCCATTCACTGGTTTTGGCTCCAAAGTTGTGACCAACCAGTACAACAACCCATCTGGTCTCTACTCTTCAGAGAACATCAAGGACTTCAACACAGCTGTGGATGAAGTTAAAACGATGGCTGCACCTAATGAGCCCAACAGCAAGTAAGATAAACCTAACTTACACTTCTTTGACCCAGTCTGTCTCAAGACTAGGTTCCCAAAGCTGTCTAGAGTGTTGTTGTCATTTACCTGAAACAATCTTCAATAGACAGATATGTTACCCAACATAATTAACATAGAAGCCTCTATTTTCCTGTATATAATCTTCAGTAAAAAACATGAAATGCAAATATGACTCTTTAAGAGAGTTCTTATGTCTAATCTTAACAGGCAAAAATGTTCATTTAAACTTTTTGTGGAATTTGAATCTCCAATTTTTTTTTTCTCTTTTTCTCTAGAGCCCCATCAGATCCATCGAAGACGGGCAAGCGCCCACCTGTGGCAGCAGATTCAGAGGTCTATAAGATGATGCAGGAGAACCAGGAGTCTGATGAGCCTCCTCGGCAGTCGGCTTCATTCAAGGTGCTTCAGGAGATTCTTGAGACGGGTATGATATACCATTTATTACTCACAGCTTCATCAAAAGGGCTTTGGGGCACACGGTTATCTTTGGGTTCTGATTTGATCATAGAAAGTGCTGCTGCTGTTTCTCTGAAATTACAAACACAATGGAAATGAAATACAGATGTATGATTCTCTCTGTGTGATGTTTATTTATAGGTGATTCTGATAAACCATCTGGGTTTAGGAGTGTGAAAGCCCCCACAACAAAGATGGGCTCATCAGTGGGGAACGCAGACCAGTTACCCATCTGTGACAAATGTGGATCTGGGATTGTGTAAGTATTTTCTGATTCTTCTTCACTGGTATTTTACAGATGGTGCACGTTGTATTTGCATGCTAGTCGGAAGTTTGTCGGTCATTTATGGCTTGGCCTGAATCCAGACTGCCTCAGACAGATCTGTGTCGGGGTTTCCCCTCGTAAGATTCACTGTTTATCATGATAAGAGGTTTTACAGGTGAAAGAATTCAACATTGTGACAAAGTGCTGTGACTTATTGTTTCTGTCTGGTGTTTGTCTCCACCTTGTGGTTGAACATTGTAACAACCACAGAACAAAAACTTGGGCTCCTCTGTTCTTCAGAAGCCCTGCTGTTGCCAAGTCTTGGCATGAAATGTACTTTAGTTAACCTAATGGCCTTGTAGCCATGAATATTTTCTGTGTGTTTTGTTTAATTCGAGTGGGCATTACTGTTTTGTGAGATGTGTGGAAAAATATAAAATTGTCTTTTAGGCCTTTCAATGTTAATCCACAAATGTTATCATTTCTACATCATTAGTGTGCCACTGTGCTTAAAGCCAGGTCCATAAATGGTGGTTTTCCTCAATTTGTTGTGGAGGAACCTAACTAGCCTGCCCTGACCACAACAGTGATCTTATACAAAGTCTTTACAAATGAACGTAGGCTGTAATAGGAACAGATGGATGACGGCAGCTTTCAAATCACATGTGTTGTTGTGTTGTGTAGCTCCTTAACCTTCTACCGTATACATACCGAATCACTGAAATCAAGGCCATGAATTAGAGTCAGGACAAAGAACTGAATTTTGTGCTTATCAAGCCTGATGTGATCTTTGTGTCTCCGCTTCAGGGGGATGGTGGTGAAGCTGAGGGCCAAGTTCCGTCACCCTGAGTGCTACACCTGCGCCGACTGCGATGTCAACCTAAAACAGAAGGGACATTTCTTTGTGGAGGACCAGATTTATTGCGAGAAGCACGCACGTGAGCGAGTGACTCCCCCTGAGGGCTACGACGTGGTCACAGTCTTCCCAAAGTAAAGCACTCACTGAGCTCAGCCTGGGACTGCACGCCGCTACAGGACACCATGATGACATTCAGCTCACTCTACTCCAGAAACTCTGAAATGGCCCCTCTTACATCCTGCTTCAGTACAATCACTGGTAGGCAGGACAGTAAAGAACTACATATTAGAAATTGTTAATTTGCACATTAAGTTTGGCATCTACAACTATGAAATTACATTCCCTGATAATTTTTGTTTTTCTATTTGAATGACAACCACTGTGTTTCAGTAATATTTGTACTGTTCATTAATGTTCATTATGTTTTGAATCATAGAAACAATGAAAAGCCAGACTACTTTTTTACCCACAACAGGCTCGACGTGTTTTATACAGTTTTATTAAATAAATAAAGCTACTTTTATGCAGCAAAACACTTTTGAATATCATTGCCAAATAAATATTTTCGCTTAAACCAGCTGTCACTTGTCTTCACTGATTGCACTTCTCGACTGGGCTTTAGTGACGCTGTGATTGTAAAATGAGAGTACAAGAGGGCCAAGAGGGCACTTTATCACACAAAGATAAATCCTCAGATGATAGTTACTGCTCACATCTGAACGTGCTGCTCCGTCAGCTGATTTCTGGCTATTAAAGGCCTTGGTGACGTCACTGCAGGTGAGCTGCTTTTTGATTGTTGGTGATCAAGCACAACATGTCTGAACGCTCTGTGCTCTCTACTTGAGCTTCATGGGTAGTTGTGATTTTTATTTATTTACAAGTTCCTGCTGAAGAACTGATTCATGAAGTCTTTCTGACATTTCCACCACATAGTGACTTGAAATAGAAGGTAATAGGAGTAGTGTCGGATTCATCTCCCGCACATATTCCACAGTTTATTTCATCAACAGACGTGTAGGAGAAGTCAGGTGACATCACATAACCAGTCTCTGCAGGTGAAGCGGATGAAACGCTCGACGGGCTCCTCAACCCCAAAACCACCGGCAGCTGCTCCGCCGCGTGTCCGTGCTGCTCGTTCATTCGCAGAGTCTCTGTCAGAGCCCAGATGTAGTTGTAGGCAAAGCGCAAAGTTTCGATCTTCGTCAGCTTTGCGTCCTCGGGCAGCGCCGGCAGGATGCTCCTCAGCGCGTCCAGAGCCGAGTTCAGGTTGTGCATCCGGTGACGCTCTCTGACGTTGGCTTTCATTCTGCGCCGGCCCCGCTGTCCCGGCTGCTCACATCTGGCTTTGTGTTTTGGATGTTTTATCGAGGGCCCCTCTGCTCCTCCGAGGACCATCAGGGGGTTTGGAGGCGGATTTATTCCGGAGTCTTCATTCAAGGGGCCGAGGAGCGCGTGAGAAAACCTACTGAGCATCTCCGCGTCTGTGGATGTGCGCAGGTCACCTGGAGGGCACCGTGTTTTAGGAGACATCCTGTGCACATGAACGCATCGTTAAATACAATCACAAAGGCTTCAAACCGTGTTACAAGAGTTTGAGTCAAAATATGTTCTCTACAGCATCTTTATCACATAATTCAAGCAAACAGACATGAGGACATGAACCTGAAGAATCCTGATTGAATTACTCATACAGTTAAGGTGAGGGGTCACATTCAACACAGTCTCATCAAACAAACAGCATCGGATTGTTTTATTATTATTATTATTATTATTATTATTATTATTATTATTATTATTATTATTATTATTATTATCCTGATTTAAATGGTCGGATGTATCATAGATATTAAGGCCAAGAGTAATTTTCGATTGCATATTTGTAAATCTGCCACTGTGCTGGAATTATTTTATTAACAGTGCCAGTTTTATTTCTTTTTCTTTTGAAAAACGAGGCACGATGAGCACGTAACTTCCCACTATCTAGAAAATCTGGAATCTCAGGAAATGATGTAAAAAAAAGAAAAAAAAGAAAGAAACTTCAGATGGATGCGGATGTTTGCACTTACCTAGGCGCGACAGGAGCTTGTTGATCCTCTCTTGTAGCTGGAGGCAGCAGACAGTGAGGGATGGATGCGCATCTCTGTCATTTTATATGGCCTTTATCTTATCTTTTTGCCCGGTGCACGCCTGAATCAACAGCGCCTGTCAAGTGGCCAATCAGCTTCCACACATTGCGTCCTTCACCCTCTCCCCCTCTGTCCCTCTCATTTTTCACAACGCTGGATTTCTTTGTGTAATATTCAGTCAAATACATGTGGGACAAAGTGCCAAAGAAGTACGTCAGGTTAATCATATTTAAAGTTGGACACCGTGTAGGACCATTATCTTTGTCTGAGCTGTGGTACTGAGGATTTTTTTATTTTTTGTCACTATTCAAACTCACTATACAAAAAGTGATAATAACATCTTGAAGTAGCCATGTGGCCACAGTTCCACCTCACAATGCCAGTGCTGGACATCTTTAAAAAAAAACACGCTATATAATAAAGTTTTATGTTTCTGATACATGACACAGATACTATTTTTTATCTATAGTGATTCTTTATCCACATCAAACACTGTAATAAAATATGTTATAGTTAAGTTCAGATGATGGTTTCTTAGCTCCATTGAAAGTGTCTCCTGGCTGTAATACTTTTTCTAACTACATAAATAAATGGCGTTGAAATTAAGCTGGTTCTCGTTTATTTTTATGTGCAAGATTTTTTTAATTATTAAGTAAACTATATATCTGTTAATTTACTTCGCTTTTTTCAGCTAGTTTTAAGTTCAAAGTTTGCTTTTGCAATTGTTATCAGATCGCTTTCTTTTATGGGGTGTTAGTGATGCCAGTTTTTACGCACTCAACATACTGGCTCATGCCGTCCAGGGCACAGAGTGGTCATGGTAACTGGGCAAACTGTCTTCTAAAATCATCTAAAGGTGTACCACAAGATTGATAACTGGCATTTGAACACATGCATCTCTAGGATTACCTTCCAATAAAATGTGTATTATGAAGTATGAATTTGCGTAATTTGATTGTGCGCAGATAATGTTGCCAATAAAGAACTTTAAGCTGCTGTAAAATTACCCCTACTTGAGAGTTGCCGAAAGTTATTTCAAGGGAACAACTTAGTTCTCTGTTAGATCAGAAAATCCAATCCATATCAAAGAAAACATTTATTTTTAATGCCACACATAATTGGGCAAATGTTGCTTTGTGCGTTAGAGCGCAAAGCTCCGTTATTTGGACAAAGAATTACGCATGGGGTCACCTGACAAAGAGAATCTGAGAGGGTGAAACCTATTGTATGAAGTGATAGTACAAAGGGTCTTGTTGTGTGTTACAACAATAAAAGCTTGATTTCATGTATTACGTGAGCCTGTATCTGTGCGCTATGACAACTCCAAAAACAGATCCAATATCGCCACAACTCAGTGGCGCATTACATTTTAATAATAAAACATTACTTTTAGAAAAGTAGGGACTAGTAAAAAATCTCAGCAACATGAGGACACGTTTCAGCTCTGGTGAGGGCAACAGTGGGAGTGTGGCAGACCTCAAACATGATTTACAATTGCCAACAAAGGATCACAAAAAGCTCTCCTTGACTTTCTGTCTAAATATGTGTTTTGGGAACAATCTGATAACCATATGCTTTCAATAAACTGGACAAATACACAAGTGAGATAGGAGATGGTGCCTTGCTGTTATAAAAGGCACGAAAAGTCTAGAGTAAACTGAATATTACCACTTTACAAATATTCATTGATGCCAAATCCATTTTCGGATATCACGGACAGGTGTTGGTTTGAAGTTGTCAGTCTCTCTCCTTGATTTTTATCAGTGTGCTGTAGTGTCCTGCTTGTTATGCAAAGTGTAGGCAAACATAAGCGCCCAGTTGCTGTGGAAATAGCAGATATCGGAGCAGACTTGGTACGAAAAGTGATTTAACAATATTTAACAATAAACTCAGCAAGCTCCAGAGCAGGTGATAACTGCCCGATGCTCCTGATTAATACTTCCTCTACTACTTCACTTTACAGTCTCTTTTGCTTATTTATTAAACGAAATCTATTTATTATTATTTTAGCAAACAGAGGAACCAGGTGGGGCTTTATTTTCGTCTTCAGCTTTTTGTTTGAAGGACGTTTTGAGGGAGGCAATCAAAGTCCAACAACTCGCTGACCAGATTGTTGTCATCCCAAACTAGCAGCGAAGCCAATTCAACGTGCCCCCCTCCTCTTGTTCTCTCTGGCAAAGAGCTGCCGGGAGAGGAAAAAAAAAAGAAAAAGGAAACTTCTTTAAGAAAGGAAAACATCTTAAAAACATTTAATTGCAACCCGGATGCCATATGTACACCTCTTGTAAAACCCCTCAACAATGTGACTGCCTTTTAAAAAGTATGGAGTGCGCCTTTGGAGACGTGTGCGCTTTTGGAGAAGTACGCGTGTCGTGACCAGAATGACCCCGAACACACTTTACACAAGAAGTAATTCACTTTTAATGTGCTTTGGAGTTTCCTTTCACAGGCAATGCATTGTACCTCTCACCTCAGCTTTTGAAGACAGTGTACACCAATTACACTGGAATAGTTGTCCTTTGGAGACGTTTTTTGTTAAGCGGTAAGATTTTAAACACGAATAGGACTGTGGCTGCAAGTCGCCCCCTTCACCCCCTAAACTAACGCAGGATGTTTTTTCTTTCTTTCTGATAGCTTATTCAATACTAAACTTTGTATTCATTAGTGGCTCTTTGTGATTAAAAACAACAAACTTGCATTTCAACTTGGGATTACGTCCTTGGAAGAAATCAAACAGAAAACGTGCTCCTTTATAAATGTACGATATCTCAGTTTAACATCATGTGGACTTGTCTATAAAATACTAACAGGTGTTTATTTTTCTTTTGTTTGTTTTTATGCTGGGTTTATTTGCAAGGCTATGCCCAGTGAAATCCAATTGATCTGTGCACATTTCTTGCCTAATATGAATTTAATATCTAATTTCACTTTTTATAAACAAATATACATTTAACTGGCTTTGTCAGGTCACTTCAACTATACATTTGTTTGTAAAGTTATTTGTATATGATTATTGTTATTTTTATTTCTATGTGATAGCCCCTACTAAAAATACTGAGCCAGTAATTTGCCTAAATCCACCCTGCATCTAGATAACAGACAGGAATATCTGCAAGTCCTTTGGTAGTTCATTTTAAATTATGAGTATATAGAGTTCAGTGGTGCTATGGTACAATTTAAACTTTTACCAAGACCACAAAGCTTCCTGTACATTAAGGCCTAATATCAACCTGCAGTGATCTCACACAGTTACACATTTTGTTGTTACATGTTAATTAATCCATGCAAATTAACTGAAATAAGTGATAATAAACAGCTTGTCACATACTTTACAGTTAAATCCTATGGTACTTGTAACTATCCCAGAAGTTCATTTGTGTTTAACAACACAGTCCGGATGCAGCATTGATGGAGGTAGAATTACACAAACTCAGTACTCAAGTAAAAGTAGAAGTGCTGGTATAAAAACAAAAATACTCCACTACAAGTAGAAGTACCACTTCAAGTCGTTTACTTAAGTACATAATCTAAAATTTACTCAAATTACAAAAGTAAAAAAACAAGATTAAGAAAAGTGGGTCAAACACTATTGAATGTGATGCTGTTTAAAATGTAATCTACTCCAGAAAAAATGCTCAAATGTGATAATTACTGCAAAGAAACACGAACATAGAATAGTAAAGAGAAGGACATTTATTTTGTTAAATTGAGAGTGTGGAACAATAAAATTCACATCACATTTACAAGGCTACCTGTTCAAACATGACTTATTTTTTTATGCCACAGAACTGGGCTCAGAAATAAACATCTATTTCACACAAATGAAGAGCTCGGTGTCACAAGATTGATCGCAGTAACAATCAATAATGGAATAATTATTGTTTTCACACTTTTCATCTTTTTCATCTACAAAATATGCTATTATGATGTTTTCAGATAGGAACTAAGCTTACTTAAACTATAGTTGAAATAGTTTTCCCATGCTAAATAAACAGTTTAAGGCATTAGTTTGAGAAAACCATGCTCATATGGTAATAGATCTGTCTTTATTACCTCATGTAAAACTGATTTTGACAGGAAATGAGACATTTGAGCTGAGAAATAAAATTTTATTTAAACATAATGAAACCGTGAAGTGAATACATAGAATAGAAAACAAATCAAATATGAAAAAGTAGGGGTGAGGGTGGGGGACTTGGTGCCCTGGTAGACTATCGTGATCTTATTTGTTATGAGATTCATTTCTAAGACACTGATAGGAGCGGAATATGAAATGTACGAGGAGTGTTTGAACGCAGCATGACTTCGCTTACTCATCCAGTTATGGATGTCGAAACGTGCGACGCTCCTGTTCCAATGATGCAAGATCTACAAAACATGCGGCCCTCGCGGACAGCCGTGCTTTACGCGCTTGCACGTAGCCAGAGCGTTGTGAGATCTACTCATGCGCAGACGTCTGCCTGCTGAGTCGGGACGCCTTACTTCCTGAATCAGGGCTAGCTGTGTTTGATAGTAGCATGAACGCGAGGAGCCGAAGGCAACAAGCAGGCTGCTGGAGGTGACTTTGCTGAGGAGCAGACAATAAACGAGGACTTTTGGCGAGAGTTAGCCTCGACAACATGGATTACTGGGTAGGTGTCGCTTCCTTTTATTTAGTTTTCTCAAATTACATGGCGAGTGATACAAGGGACGATGACAGAGCTGCTACACGACTGAGGAAGAGGCGAAGTGTTGATAATCGGCAGTGAAGCGAGCTAATGACTCGACTTGTTTTCCTCTCGAGATGCTGCAGCTTTGACAGTGAAGCGCTATGTTACAATTTTGACTGTTTTGCTGGGAAACATCTTAACTACCTACACTGAAACTTTTTAAACATGTTTTTAGACGTCACTGAACTATGAATATACAATAAAATAAAGTAACAGTGCCCCTCATATCTCCATGTAATTTCCTTGTTGATGAGGTGTCTGGTAGAGGAGAGTGCTTCCTCTTTACAAGGTTTAAAGCTCCTTGTATTGTTAATCGGAGCTCCAGCTGTTTAAAATTAGACATCCCATAAAGCTACAGGAAGTTTCAACAAAGCAGTACTCCCAGTACTGCCACCAGTGAGCTGTTGAGATTTGTGGGGTTTTCCTTAAAGGAGCACAATGGAGTTGTGTTGATAGTGCGACAGCAGCAGACAGACAGACCAGAGCTTCAGCACTAGAGGGCAGCTCATCTGACACAGATTTGTCAGTGCAAAATTAACCCTCAAGCTGTCTGATCTCAGTTTAAAGAAGAGGAAGAAGAACCAACTCACAAAGTTTTATTTTGGTTTTAATCTAAATGTCATGATAGCTCAATAGCTGCTTAAACTTTCCAGCTGTAATAATTTCCCCCTGAATGAGCAGTGGCAGTGTTCTGCTGACTGGTTTTCTCTGATGTAACCAGGAGGAGCCGCCTCACACCCAGTACATTACCACACGAGGACGTGACCTCCCCACTGAGACAACAAAAGCTCTCCTCACAGAATAATCGAATGTTGAATGAGGGGGCGCAGAGGAACGGGTGTCATCCACTTAACAATGAGTTGGACAAAGCTGGTACAAGCGTCTTTGTGTGAAAGCAGTTTAAGTTTTCCTGAGGCAAAGATAGAATTGAATGGTTAGGAAAAGCTGTGGGTGGGACTGAAGGTGGAATTGAGACATAACACTTGCTGGATATGAGAAAGAGATCTAGATCTAAAGGAACAGACCTTTTGCTCTGAAGTGGATAACACCGTTTAATCGCTTGTTTTATGACAGATGCACAGTGATCATGTGCAGGCTTTGCTCCTGTACTTTACCTTTAAATGCAAATACTGCCCTTGTCATGAAAACTCACGTCAAGCCTCTCAGTCAACACATCTTTATGGCTTGTTTTCCGTTGCTCATTTGAAGCTGATCTGACCAAACCTGTATGAGAACATGGTATCCAAGCAGGCCTGAACAGTGGCAGAAAATGTGTGAAGCCTTTGGTGAGCTGATCTTCATCTAAGTATAGACAAACATAGTGTGCTTGAACTAGCAACGCACAAACACATAACTGGTTGAACTTCATTTGTCAGTGATAACCAGACAAGTGTATTCAGTAGCTGCTGATCTGACCTGCACAATGTTCACGAGGCGTTTTAGACTGTTCTAGCTGACATACAAGATGTCTAGTGTGATTTGGTCTGCTGAGATCATTCTTCGACTTTGTCTGGACCACTCATGAAGGAGGGTTGTTTCTATTTGAGGTCATTATGGGAATTAAACTCACTCACTTGATGATTGCAAACTGTGCAGATGCAGCAGAGCAGTGTCAAATCATGACACTGTCTGAGACTGATGATTTTCATCAAACAAACTTGTTTGTTTGTCGTGCACGATTTACACCATGATGATTGTACTAACAACACAAGCTTCCTCTGTGGTCTTCCATGGACACCATGCTCATTGCAGCAATTATCTGTGTATGTGACACATGTTAACCAGCTCCAGTGATTCCTTTAAGTCACCTGTCACTCCCTTGATCCTTCTGTTTTTTTTTTAACCTCACTGAGCATACTGTGTTGTGGAGCCATCTTGTGGGCAGGAGTGTGATCCCTTGCGCTTCACTAATATCTCTCTGCAGAGGCTTTTCTCAAGGACAAAAACATTTTTCTATTCTGAAACACTGTAAATGACGCCTTGAGTGACTAGGATGAAAAAACATTGTTTCAGGGGGAGACAAAGCTTGAGAAACATAATAAACCCTGTCTGCATTGCACAAGGTGGACTCGCCATGTTACTCTATGATAGATTGTTTATTTGAGGCAGCAAAGATTGCGATTACTTCAGCTTTTCTCCATCAGATTGTGACTGCAGTGGGGGAAACAAGGAACATCGCTATCACCCTGCCTGATATACTGTCATAAAAACGCCGTAAGAGAGAGATAATAGGAAGATAATCTGCTGCCCTTGTGAAATAGCATTCTCAAGTGCATTCACACTTATAGTGACGCTCTCTTACGCCTTCTTATGCTGAGGAAAAAAACAATTGCTTTCTTTTAATTTCCCACAAAAAAACATTTTTTAACATTTATCAGTGATCAGCCTTAAACTAAGCGAACAATGTCAGCATTGGATCTGTCTTGCTTGTCTTGTATGATCATGATTGACTGCCGAATGTGTTGCTGTCGGTTTGGCTGCTGGGTGGAGTCTGGTGATAGTTGCCCAGGTATCTGAGCGTGTTCTCGCACTCTCACCTGGAAAACGAAGAGACAACTGTTCAACAAAACTGCTGACAGTGTTAGTGATCTCTGTCTGACAATGTCTTTTGATGTAAGTACATTCATTTGTGACCTGTGATGCAATGCCAGATATAAATAAATCAACTAACTACTAAAGAGACTACGACTTCTAACCAGCATTAATGTTTACCTTTCAATAATTAATATTTAATTGTTTATATTGTGTCATTACAGTACTTCATTTACAGAGGTGCCATGCAGTTAGACTGACTACAGTTCTTTTGCATATCAAGATTTAGGGGTTGAATTTCTGTATTTTATAAAATACTAAATTTTATGTCTATAGAGATGCACAGGAACGTGTAAAGTGCGGGTACACAAATGCTGCATCCTGTTTTAAAAATGATTTTAAAAGAATCTCACTCAATTTCACTCTAAAATAATAGTCATGTTGCCGTCAAATGATGACTAACTTCTGTCAACACAGAAGATGAAGTGGTTACTTCCCCATATTGAGGTTTATGTGCTTCTTTGTATTTTATTTATATCATATTTTTTAACTAGTGTAATAAATTATGTATACACATACTTGGTATACATGACTGCACCAAAAAGTTGTTTGGCTCCTTGAATCTCTGAATTAAAAGCCTTAACATACTATACTGTGGTTGTGTGTCACTGTGTTTAGAGTGCCTTGGAGGTTTATAAGGAGATGGTCCTGCTGTACCTGGAGGAGGCCCGACGGCAGGTCAACTCACACTGTGCTCACCTGGAACCGTGGCAGATTATCAGCGCAACAGTCATCACCACCCTGGGAACAGTCTGGCTCAAAGGCTTCCTGTTCCAGCAAGAAAGTAATCTTTTCACTTGTGATTCATGGGTACAAGGCAGGCTTGCTGTAGACTAAGTGAGAGATTATAATGCTTGAAATAAGCTCTCCAGAAACTGTAAAGCTGTGAATGTGCAGTCACATTCGCTGCTGCTGTAACTGTTACCATCAGGCTTGACCTTTGCTCAATCTTTACATATGGGCCTGGTAATGCTTAAAATGTTTGTATATGTTCCTACTGCAGTTAGTATCTTGTAGTACGTTACTGTTCCTCTAGTATGCTTGACAAAATCAACAAGATTTCCTAGATCTGCTATCAGATGATCAGTGGTTGAATTCCCCAGGGACAAGGTTGGCTCCGCCCGTCGTGCTTCAGCTCTAAGACCGTAAAAGCTGGTCAGGCTGAGGCTTTCTCAGATGAAAGCAGCTGCATGTCAGTGCTTTCAGGATCAGAATAAAATGCTTGGAGAATATGGTTTTCCATAGAGCACGTCATGTCTTGACGTGTGATTATAGCTCGTGCTCAGCTGTTTGGTATTTGCGGTTAAATGTGCACCAGAATTTCACCACAGCTGCTGCCTTGTCTTTTTGGCTAATAGGTCTCGCATCCCGAATCAAGAAGCAGTTCTTTCGACTCATCAGAAAAATACCCTTTGTTGGCATGGCAGTAAGTATCAGTGGTAAATCTGTTCCTTCTTTTTCCAGCAGATGTGCACTGACTCGTCTGAGCCTCTTATGAGTCACTCTTGGATGACTGAGTACAGCTTGCAGGGGAGTTGGGGGTGGGGGGTGTTCAGACCTTTGACATGCTTACTATCATGCACTGATGATAACATTCGGTTACTTCTGGTCATTGTGTCACTAGCAGAGCACTCGCTCAAAGGTTTTATAAAAAGTTGATAGCACACTGGAAAGCGGTTGAAACATAGTCACTTTATTTGTTTTAGGGAACAACATGCTTTACATTAGTATGTGTTACTGCACCCAGAGACCGTATAAAGTAACTCTGTCCTCTCTTTATGGCAGATTCAGAGTCAGCTGAACAAGGCTTTGGATGACATGTCTGTTAGTCTGTGTACTCTGAAGGATGGAATGAGCTACACCAGAAAGCTGCCCTCTAAAGGTCTCTCTCACAGCCAAGTGCTGGAAAAAATCAAAGAGTACAAGACTCTGAGTAAGTCTTCATTCATGCCTGAGGTTTCATCCCTGCTTGATTCACTTCACTGACTTCATAAAGAGTTTCTCTATCCTGTTGCTCTACTACTTTGAAGTAAGGAGATTCTGCATGCCAATGTTAGGTTTCATTTCTGATAAGAAATCTTATGTGACCCTCTTTCATTTTGAAAAGTTATTTTTGGGAAAACCAGTGATTTCTAAAAAAGATAATGTGTTGCTGCAGATGAGGTGGAGTGGGAGAAAGGCTGTGTTTCCGGTGCCGTGTACTGGGGTGATGAAACACTGACCAAACTCCTGGTGAAGGTATGCATCTTTGTAAACATCTCTGAACTGAAGCACAGATACTCAGTAAACTTACATTTTGTCATTTAGTTACAATTATGTCTATGTTGCATATTTGTGATTCTGAAGAAACAACTCCTGCTCATTCTTGAAAATGTTCCTGCTGGCCTAGTTAGTGTGACAGTTAATAGTTTGCCTTCATGCTAATCTCTGCTTCTTTTGTCACTCTTTGTTCTGCTCATAGGTGTATGGAGATTTCGCATGGAGCAACCCCCTTCACCCAGACATATTTCCTGGTGTAAGAAAAATGGAGGCAGAGGTTGTACGAATGGCTTGTACACTTTTCCATGGTGGACCTAACTCCTGTGGCACAGTGAGTCACTATACAGTATATTCCCACAATATGTATAAGCCAGTGCGGCCAGACGGAGAAATAATGGGCCTAACTCCATTAATTCCTTTACTTTTTCTTTTCAAGGTTACTTCAGGAGGAACTGAGAGCATACTGATGGCCTGTAAGGCATACAGAGACTTGGCGTATGAACGAGGTGTTAAATACCCTGAAATGTAAGACGATCTTTATAAGAACTTCTGTTAAGACTTGTTCTTTACTGTCCTTGCCAGAGAAATTTAACTTTTGATTTAATTTTGGTCTTTCACAGTATTGCACCAGTGAGCGTCCATGCTGCTTTTGACAAAGCAGCACATTACTTTGGAATGAAACTTGTTCACATTCCTCTTGACAAAAAAACGATGAAAGTAGATGTGAAGGTAAGCACATGGTCTACAAAGACAGGAAGTCCTAAATGACTTCTATTTTTAGACATTAGTCATTTCTATGTTGTTTTTTCTGTCTTCAAGGCTATGAAGAGAGCCATCAGCAAGAACACAGCCATGCTTGTGTGCTCAGCGCCTCAGTTTCCTCATGGAATCTTAGATCCTGTTGAGGAAGTGGCCAAGGTTAGAAGAGAAACATTTTCATTTTCTTCTAAAGAATAGGTTCTGAAAAGAAAATGGGGAAGTCAAGACTCTGAGACTTTCCCTTGGTGTTTTCCAGCTGGCTGTACGCTACAACATCCCGCTGCATGTGGACGCCTGTCTGGGAGGTTTTCTCATTGTTTTCATGGACAAGGCTGGTTATCCAATTGCACCGTTCGACTTCCGGGTGAAAGGTGTTACCAGCATCTCTGCAGACACCCACAAGGTGAAGAGTCACTGTCATTAGATCAGCTTTTTTTTCACAGTTTCTAAACTCATTAAGGATTATAATTAATTATCTCTAATAGCAAATCCTGGCAGTTGACATTATACTGTAAATGTAAAGACTAGTGTTTAATCTTAACTGTCTCTAATCTATACTTGTGCAGCTGTTTTAATATTGCATTTGTATGTTTCCCACACTCCTTTGTAGTATGGCTACGCTCCCAAAGGTTCCTCTGTGATCCTGTACAGCGATAAGAAGTACCGTCACTACCAGTACTTTGTAGCTCCAGACTGGCAGGGGGGAATCTACGCTTCGCCCTCTGTAGCTGGCTCTAGGCCAGGAGGAATTATCGCTGCCTGCTGGGCAACCATGATTTACATGGGAGAGAACGGATACGTCGATGCCACCAGGAAGATCATCAGCACAGCACGCAAAATCAAAACAGAGTAAAACCCTCATTTTGTTGAATAGGAAGTTGTAATGTACTTCTTAGCCCGTTGTTATGTAAGGTATCCTATCACTTCCAACATTAACTTGTTTTTGTTTGTTTTTTTCTTATTAACAGAATCCGCAAGATAAAGGGAGTGTTTGTGTTTGGAGATCCAGAGGTGTCAGTGGTGGCCATAGGCTCCGATGTTTTTGATATCTTCCGTCTGTCGAATGCACTGACATCAAAGGGCTGGAATCTGAACACGCTGCAATACCCATCCAGGTACACACAAAACAATATTGATCTAGCAGGTTTATTAATGTACCATTCACAAGTAAATCACTTGTATAATCGTCTCTTTTACAGCATCCACCTTTGTTGCACAGTTCTACACACCCAGCCAGGTGTAGCTGATCAGTTTATTCGCGATGTCAAAGAGCAGGTCGGCATCATCATGAAGAACCCCAAAGAGAAAACCACAGGAATGGTAAGCCAGCTCCATTTACACATTCAAACAGTTCAGCTGTACTAGTGGATGATAGCATGACATGTGCTGCCTATCTGAAGCATTAATTATGATAGATAACAGGTTTTGATATCAGCTTTCCGAATTAGTAAGTCACTTTTGCAGTGATCTGTGAGTTTTGCACTAACATGTGGAAGTTGTTGCACTGAGAAAAGTAGATCATAATCTGTGTTTTCAATAAACTCCTGATTAATTAAAGCTGAACTCACTGTCATTCTCACGAACCTTCTTTTCAGGGAGCCATCTACGGCATGGCCCAATCTATCCCAGACAGATCCATGGTGACTGAGGTCTCTCGGGGTTTCCTGGACTGTCTCTACAGCACTGAGGTGAAGACCAACATCAACCACATGAATGGCAATGGTAAATCCCACTAAACAGGATTCGGCCTTCCAAGCCTGATCCCACTGCACGCAGGGAAACATGCTTGCCTCCTCCTTCCAGAGCCCCAAGTTCATCACTCGAATGGTTGCCTTATCTACACACCAACAAAAACATCTGCTACGATCTTTGAAGCACAAGCCATTGTACCTTTAATCAGCCCAGAGAGAAATCGCTTGTAACACTGTGCGTAAGTGGCACAGAGAAAAATGACTGCTTTCAAACGAGTTTTAATATTTTCATGTGATTTTATTAATGTAGTGTGTGTGTGTGTGTGTGTGTGTGTGTGTGTGTGTGTGTGTGTGTGTGTGTGTGTGTGTGTGTGTGTGTGTGTGTGATATTTTGTTGTAAAGGTCCATTTCCATGTTAACTTTTGTTAAATGAGTCTGTCATAATTTCTACTGATTTCACAACAAAACCATTCAGCTTTGTTTTTTTGTTTTTTTTTATAAATGCCAGAACATTTCAACTTGCGAGCACTGCTTCACTAACCTGTGATAATTCAACAAAACAAAAAAAAAAATAGACCACTGAAAGCTTGAAATGCTGTCTAGCATGAAACCTGATGTACACATCGGTGCTCTGAAACGTACGGTTATCATTTCCACACATAATATGCATAAGATACAGGGAATTGCTGTGTTGTTCCTCTAGTGCAACATAGAACACACATTAAGGACTAATGCAAAAAATATGTTATTATTTTAGACTAAAACCAAAAACTGTTAATTAAAGTCTAACATGTCAAGCAGCACACTGTTAAAGGTAGGAGCAAGACTTCTGACATTATCAGCATCAACTTGGATGTAAACAAGGTGTCCTCAAACTTTTGTGGAATTTCAGCAAACCAGTCTTTAAATGTGCACGTTTTAAGTTGCCACCTGCACTGTTTCTGTTCCTTTTTCATATTATAACTGTTATCATGTCACAGTTCTCTGGAAAACAACATTATTATTATTGTAAAAGCACTGCAATGCCCTGATAAGAACATCAGGCTGATCTGCAAATCACTTGAAGCTACAGTTCTGATGTAACGGTAGTCTGTAAGCATCATGAACATCTATGCCTGTGCTTGATAGCACTTGTGGTGACGTTCATTTTGTTTTTATATTCTGCATTCATGGCCCACCTACAGTGATAGGATTTGTAGACAGAGCCAGGTTGATGGATATTGGGAGCTTTTCGTGTCATTAATATTCAATAAGATTGTCTGTAGGTTTAAATAAGGGAAAAAATATATTGAAACTGGTTAGTAGAGTCCAAAGCCCATCAGCCACTTCGATTATTTTATTGATTGTTTTTCAGAATTGGAGAAACACAGTAGTTGACTTGTAAAGTAAAGCCATTAACATCTACTACAGACTACACTGACAGCTGTTTAGGTCCTGGTCTGCTGTATGTTATCAAGTAGCAGGAGCTCAGTATTTCCTCTGTAGTCCTTATGGAGTCACTTGTGAAACAAGTTGTTTTAATAATTCCTCTCCTAATTCAATCTACCTCAGTTTCCATCAGTGCAGATGTCATTCATTCATCCACTGAAACACAGTCTAACAGGGTTTTTGTTTTTGTTTTTGTTTTTTGTTAGTTTTTCATTTCAAACTTCACAATGTTAGGGCATTTGACAAACTGTAATAATGAGTTTTGAGAGATATAGCAACCGAAAGGTTGTTGATCCACAGTATGATGGTTTATCTTGGGAGAAATGCACTCTGCTGAGCTCTGACTGTGGATAGAATATGATTTTAAAATCTATTCCAACTGATTGATAACTGCAGACTGTAACACCAAAATGATGTGTTCTCTTTCTTTCATGTAATTTCTTAATATTGCTTGTTAAAATTGTGGACTTCCATGAAATAATTTCCATGTTTGTGCAATATGTAACTTTTCTGTTGATGAATGTAATGAATGAAGTGAAACCAAGGGAACTGCTCTTCTTCTTTTAATAATGTTTAGAGACAAAGGGCATTTGAAGACCACTGGGTGTTAAATAAGAAGTGAATTTGTCTACTGCAGCTGCTTTTTCTTTTCTTTCTTTATTAGAAATTGAGCAGTTTTAAAGACATTAGATATGAATGTATTTAGGTTTCACATACTGGGACATTTCTGTATTTTAGTCGGTGCCTAAAAAAATCATCGCAGACAGGATCTAACGCCCGCATTAACGACTGAACCTCATGCACTCGTGTCTCTAGTTGCCCTTAAAACACTGGTAGAAAAGTAGAAACCCATGCCTGTTCGAAAGAAAACACTTGTCCTAGATTCACTCATTATGTTTGCTTTGGAGAAATATCCTAAGTTTTGACAATTGAATGATCAAGAAACACCTTTCACACATTGTTTAATGCAAATTTCTTTTTAAACAGTACGTGACTACGCACTGTAACTGATTTTCTAAAAGTCTGTTTTGTGCTGTTGTAGTTTGGTCACATGCAGCAATAATGAGCGTTCACCTCTGTGCCTCCCGAGGTTTGAATTCATGATGTCTTAGTTTCTAACATCCTCAGGGATTTGACTTCACAACAGTAGCATAATTAGAGTTCAGTGCTTATTCAAACCTACACACGTCCACAGTGTGGATCAAGTACCGCTTTATAGTATACTGCAGTGTACTGCAGGTTAGTTCCACAACCTGTAACATATATAACTGTATGTGACAAGTGTTTACTTGTATACTACCAGTTTGTCCACCTGTGTACGCTACGTCATCATATGTAAGGTTCAAGGTTCTAAGAGGTTTTTCAGCTCTGAGTTATTTGGAGTTACGACGCACCTGTTGGTTTTCCATAGCAAACACTTAACACAGAGCAGTTTTACAATCTTAGCTAGTCTACAATGTTGTGTTTTCAATAAAATTCATTCAGTCTTATGGGGTCATTTGATGTTTTTTTTGTTTTGTTTGTTTGTTTTTGTTTTCTTCCCAGTTATGACAAAAACAGCTGGACAAAGAAAAGAACATTTTACTAACAATAAATTACAAAACCATTTGGCCCATAACTTGTCACAGTTTATGAAGTTTATGCACCATAGTGAATATTGTCTTTAATAACAACATGGATGGTTGCAGAGAAATTATTTTTTAATGTGTAAACATGATTTTGCCTTATAATTGGCTATAATCCCATCTAGTCACCCAGTGCAAAACCAACAATATGTTTTACAAAACTCTTTGGACCCCTTAAACACGGCAGCATTATCTACAAGTCACCGTAACTGCTTTACATTTCTTGGGTTGTGTATACGTATCACATTTTCTTTTTTTTTTCAGTGGAATGAACAAATATGATGAGCTGTTGACTTTCAGCCTTTCGCTTTTCACTGTTGAAATCTTAATGCTGCTCTCACATCAGAGATGCTTGGTCAATGAAAGTGGCCAAAGTGATGTCACGCTGGGACAGGCCACCGCAGTCATGTGTGCTGAGAGTGATCTGGACCTGAGGGAACATCACATGCCCAGAAATGAGCAGAGAAGGGATCACGTGAGCAGTACAAGCTGTTTTTGTTGTCAGCTGACTTTAAAACATGGAAAGCAGTTCAAGAGTCATTTGATGTCAGCTGAGAAGTATAAGCAGAGTTGGTGGATGTACACAAACGTAGTACTGAAGTAAAACTGTAAGTACTTAACTTACTTAAAAAAGTAATCCACTACAAACAAAACTTCAAATTTTACTCAAGTTGAACTACTAAGCCCAAGCAAATATAAACAACTTAAAAGTACTTAATTAATAATAACTTAGTAATTGTACTTAATTATTTGAAAAGACGTTAAAATATCTAAATAAATAAGGTAAACTTTTAAGAATTTAGCTTAAAGCGTTTAACTTTGCACAATGCTATGTGCATTTTAATCTAAATGTCCCGTCTCTCACACTAAAATGGTTAAATATTAAAATAACAATAATTAAAAAAAACTAAAACTTAACATTTATTTTCTGGTCACCTGCAGCAGTTAAATGAGCTGAACAGGGCTAAGATGATTTGGCCTTTATGGCGAGGCAACTGTTAGCAAACAGCTAATGCAAATGTGGTGTAACGGGTTTCTGGCCCCCGTGATGAATGTAAGTTCAACAGTTCTTGTTCTTTTAGCTTTGTTTTGGTCTTTAACTACAGTAAGGAAAAATTAAAGATGTCTGTTCAGCTGCTAACTGTCCCACTCTGTCCATCACCAGCTTAAAGGGAGTTATTTATTATTTAAAGATAATTTCATGGATAAATGAACATTACACATTTATCAGCATTGAAATAAAATAAAAATAAAAAACACAATTCATTTTTTAGTTCTTATATATTGGACTTTTCTTGAGCAAGAAAAGCCAAAGTGGACCAGTCCAGTGACGTATTAACTGATCATCAAGTGCAACAACCTTAATATAATCTCCTGTATATAAGTCATAATTAGTCTTTTATACCTTATTATAAACATTGAACCATTCTGGGTGGTGGTCCATCTTTTCTGCTTGCAGAGCCACTCTGGACATGAAACCAAAAGCCTGAAAGAAAAGAACAATATGTCCTAAAATTTTGTCATTATGACACAAAACAAAATGTGCAGTATTTGATTATGTGTCTGTAAGTAAACTGTACAGTCTCATTCTCTTACTGGTCACTTCATTACATACACCTGTATGATCTAATGCACAGCAGCGCTACCATGAGGTAAGTAGTAAGTTAAACAGCAAATGATTATATACCACGTTATTGATCAATCTACAACATTACTTGAATTTCCCTTAGAGGATTAATAAAGTTTAGCTTATCCCATCTTATCTTACCTGTTTCTAGGTAAGATAGAATGGTAATTCTACTTTTATGAAGTTATAACTTCTCGGTTTTTGTTGAAACTGTCAGAATAAGGTGATAATTCTACTAGATGTATATTGAGGTCACGGGTGGAGTTGAACTGGAGCGCAGTGTGTTTAGAGGTCTTTCTAATGTTTTGGCCGCTTCTTTAAAATGAATGTAGGGATCCAAAACATTAGAAACACCTCTGAACATAATAGACTTCAGAACAACGCCACCAAGCACTATGAGGTCATGGGTGCATAGCAAACCTGATTGAAGTCTTTAAAAATGAACTCTTTGTAAATGGCATCTCTTCCCACAACCTCCACCCACTGAGCGTTGCACAGTAGTGGGAGTAGGTGGGCCCTCTCCTCCTCGGTCAGACTCTGGATCTTACCAGCCTGGTAGGACAGAACAGAGGTAATAGTGCAACAGATTTTAGAGGGGCAGTTTCACAAACACAAACTCTGATTGGTTGCACAGGATCCCATCTGGAAACAGTGAGAGGCCACATTCCTGGTTTACAAAAACTTGCTGGTTCAAAGGTATGTGGTGGTGGGACGGGGGGGGGGGGGGGGCTGCCTTTTGGTCATTATTTTCCTAATCTTGACACATGATGCAGAGTCACATGGATTTTAAACTAGTTTTGCTTCTTTCATTCAACTTTTTGTGATCCAAAAATCTAAACTGCGCTGTCAACATTTCACAGCACCCCCTGAAATTGATTTTGTACCCAGATGAGTGGCCGTCCTTGCAAACCAAAGAACAAACAGATGTCACTTCCACAGCCTGGAACAGAGCAATGACATCAACGGGTGTCATAGCAACGCTCTAATCAGCTCTATCTGTGGAGCGCACAGACAATGCCCACCGGCTTAAACCCAAATCTAGTCAACGATGTGGGCTTATACAAAAATCACAAGAAGAAATGTGCATGTCTAAAACATTAATTCATACAAGCACATGTGGAATTTCACTTGAACATCTTTTTTAAATCAGTCTGCAACAAAACACTATCAGTGTGAGAGCATAAATGTCAACAGGTGTGTGAGGCAGCAAGCAAACCTGTGAGTGTGTGGCCGGTCTGCCGGTTGTGTACTCACCATGTTTGCAGAATGTTTTCATACACAGAGGAGGTTCAGCTCCAGCTTGAGCAGAGGCAAATCTCCTGTGGCAGCGAGTGAGAGCAACTGGAGTGAATCTGCATCTGACACATGAGCTGTGGGTCCTGCTGAGCTGCCCCTGAGGAAGCCTGTGCAGAAATCCTCTGTGCTGATAGATTACTCAGCCACTTGTCAGCATGGGTTTAATCATAAACTGTCACCTGTTGCACACGGCATGCTTGGGGACAGCTATTGTAGCAGGATTCAACATGAAGGCCAGTGCAGCAGTGTTTACTTTGTGTTTAAAAGATGAAGCAACGCCTTACACACTTTTTAATGACCCGTTTTATGTTGTACATGCACACGTATGAATACTGAATAGCAGTCTGCTGTTAACAACGTCTGTGTTGAACAAGACAGCAGATAATAATGCAAGCTGTGCTCTTTAGCCGACTGGAGTTCAGGTCAAAGGTTAATGAGCTGCTCCTGTGAGATTGCCCTGGTGAACTTATCTGTCACAGCCAGCGCTCAGGGAAATGAAGTGGTTAATGAAATGAGTGGAGGGGCAGGATGTGACAAGTGATCAGCGTTTAACAGTTGGCTGCATGGGGAAATGAACAGTGAAACAGTGCTCCAGTGTTGAGCTTTAAAACAAAACAGACTGAAATTAAGGTATAAATTGTGTTTGGCAATCTCTCTGTATGCACATATACCTACAACTTATTGAAAATAATTCAGTCCTGATTTATATTTTATCTCTTCCACATATTATGACAGTCCACTGATTATTTTATGGAGTGATTCTAAAAATATGCATCACAAATCAGATAAAAGGAACCACTAATCCCACTAAACACGCATGTATACTGCCCTTTGATCACTTTTTATGTTGGTGTGACAGTTGTAAATATGAGCAAGTGACTGTTTTCAAGTAGCAACATGGAGCCTGGGAGATTGTTAAATGCAAGTCTAACTTTGTTAATCCTTGTCACCAGCAGCCATGGAGACCATGTAAAATCAGGTAAGTCTTCTATATTCCTGAATGGATGTTGTTCTGATTCCAGCACAAATTGAATCATGATAAAGTAGCAATGAGAAACACGATCCTGCTGAAGAGGTCTCACGTTATGTCACTGATACATACGGTGGCAAGAAAAAGTATGTGAACCTTTTGAAATTTCATGGTTTTCTACTTTGATTTGTCATAAAATGTGATCTGATCTTCATCTAAGTCGAGAGTATTAACATATATAATGTGCCTAAAATAATAACACAAAAGAAATTCTGATCTTTTATGTCTTTATTGAGAACAACCATAAAAACCTCATAGTGCTAGTGGAAGAGGTATGTGAACCCTTTGAATGAATTACTGGTTAAAGCCATTCTGTTGTACGTCTATTGTATCATCCAGCTTCTTCAGAGTTTCAGCTGACATACAGACATTCTTACATTATTCTGATTAATGTAGCCAAGTCCTGATGCATCTTTTCATATAGTTCAATCTTAGTTACGTCAGTCAAAAAGTTGAATGAAAGAAGCAAAACTAGTTTAAAATCCATGTGACTCTGCATCATGTGTCAAGATCAGGAAAATAATGACCAAAAGGCAGCCCCACCCCCCCTCCGTCCCACCACCACATAGCTTTGAACCAGCAAGTTTTTGTAAACCAGGAATGTGCCAGTTTTGCCAAAACTGCTGCAGAGTGTCAATGTGCCATTTGGCAAACTTCAGGCGTGCAGCAATGTTCCTTTTGGTAAACAGCAGCTTCCTTCGTGGTGTCCTGTCATGCACACCCTGCTAGTTCAATGTTTTACATACTGTAGACTCATGAACACACGTTAGACAGTTCCAACGATGACTTCAAATCTTTGGCTGTCACTCTGAGTTGTTTCTTTACCTCATTAATAAGTTTTGTTTTGCTGTTGTGTTGATTTTGACTGACCGCCCACTTCTTGATCTTGAGTAGTCACAGTCCTACAGTGTCTCCACTTGTAGATTGTTTGTCTAACTGTGGACTGGGGAATTTCTTTGACATCACTTTGTAACCCTTTCCAGCTTTGTGTAAATCATTCATTGTTGATCGTGGATCCTCTGAAAGCTCCTTTTGAAGAGGCATGGGTCTCATAAGCATATTCTTCTTGTGCAGAGCAAAGTGTTTTCTTGTCAGTTGAAGTAACTCTAGTCCACAAATCCAAATGGATTTTCTTAACGTAGGCTCACACTTGACTCCAGGTCATTGTTCAAAGGGTTCACATACTATTTCCACTCACACTGAGGTTTTTATGGTTGTTCTTAATAAAGACATGACAGATCTGAATTATGTTATGCACATTATATTTGTTTATATTCTTGACTTAGATGAAGATCAGATCACATTTTATGACAAAATATTGCAGAAAACCATGAATTTCCAAAACGTTGACATTCTTTTTCTTGCCACTTGTATTTATAATATTTGCTGCTATGCTATATATATTCTGTGAAGAATGTTTTGTATACCATCTGTAAGTCACATGTTTTGAATCTATACAGGACCCACTCTGAAAACAGACCAGGCGTTATTAACATTTCATAATCAGCTGACAGAAGAAGTACAGGTTTTCTATACATCTGACTACTGCTACAAGGTAAAGAACACATACTGCACTGTCTCTTGGTTTGTCTCTTCCCTTCATGTCCACATCGATCATTTTTGACTGGGATCTTTTAAAAAAAAATAATGTGCTATTGTCAGGTTATGGTTGTATTGTGCACATGTCGTTTTAACAGTTCTACCACTAAGTACCATTACATTTTTGTTTGTTTTATTTAAAGGATATTTACAGACCTGTGATATGTGAGACGTTTTATTGTTTACATACTGTCTATGCCTCTGTTGGGTTGGAGAAAAGTTAAGAGAGACAGGGATTCAGGGGACAAAGTGAAGGGTATGACATGCAACATAAAGCCACTGGCTGGGACTGAAGTATGAATGTTGTGGTTAGGGACCACTGGCTTAAACTGCAGACATTTAACAAACCTTTTGTTGTCAGGTCAATTAAGTGTTGTCGGTGTTTCACCTGTTTTACTTCTCAGTGTGTGTACCAGCATTTGGCTTCTGTGAAACCCAACAACAACAGCGCATCTGTTGTGATCAGCACTAAATTCACTCTGACCGTGCAAGTGGACGTGCAAACCAGGAATGCTACTCTGTGCAGGTAACAAGTTTAATGTTCCAACAAAGCAGCGGTGACGTCAAACCAGATGTGAATTTCCCATGACCATAGAGGTGAAACTGCTGATTTGTTTCCTGTTTATTAGCTCCTCTCGTGGGAGTGTATCACTCCTGTCTGCAGTCATAAAATAGTATGGTGGCATTTGATGATTGCGTCAGCAGCCTGTGCGGTTATTTACAGGGCTGGGGGAGTAATCCTGACCTGCTTTCTGGACCTGAGTGATGCCTTCCCTTTAACCACCTCACTGGGTATTGATCAGGAGCCTTTTGGGGGTTAATAAGACCTGACATTCCAATATTGATGAAAAGGGCTCATTAAAGCTTCAAAGCTACACGTCCTGTGGAAACCTCAGTGGGGATGTTAACTGGAGGAGACAGTTGCCATATTTATAAACAATCAGAAGTGACAAGACAGCGGGGCAGAGATTCTATCTGGAGGTCACCTGTAAACTAGTGCCCAGGCATTCAGTTGCAACCCGACATGTCTCTGGTGATATTTTTTGACCCTCTCAGAGATCCAGTCTTGGGCTTCTCAGATCAATTCTGAGGTCTCTAACCAGACTGTACTGCTATTGATTTTCTTTTCGCTTTGAAAAAACACTCCAAGTGATAGCTAGTATGTCATCCCACCGCTGGATCAATACGTGCGTGTAATGCATGTTTTTGGGGCCTGAAACTGGAGATGCAGAGAGGAAACAGGAGCACACTTTCAGTCTGCAGACACTAGGTGGTGCTCCTGAGCTGTGTGGGTGTGAAATCTTAAGGAGGCAATAGGAAGATCCTTTTACACAGTTCAGGTCAAGAAGGAAACAGCAGCAGTAAACAAACAAAAAAATACAGGGGGAATAAAAAAAAACAGCCTTTCGTTTTATGTGCTTCTTCTTTATGGACATTTCTCTATAGTTCCCTTCTTTTTTGATGCAGGTGGAGTAAGACATATGGAGAGGCTGGACATTACTCTGTGTGGATCCAGATGTCAGAGGGTGCCAGTAATTCCAGCTGTGCTCACACTGTGGAAAAAAGACCAAACAATGCGTACCTGCGTAAGTGCAAAACCGGATGATGAAATTCAGTAATCAGTTGCTTCAGTTGCACAGTTTTGAACAACTGATTGAGAGCGACCATGATAGCCTTGTTGAGACACAGTGACGGTAAAGGAATATATGTCCACGCTCTGGTCAAGCATTTGTACCTGTGTGTACGTAACTGAGTCAGCAAAGACAAGAATCACTCAACTTGTCCACATCTGCTACGCAGTAATTCCCATCCATCTCTTGGGACACGATGTGTATTGATCACATAAGACGTGCTTTCTTGAAAAGGGATTAAAGAAAAGCTTTTCTGTTTGTTTTGAAGCCCCATCTCCACACATGGAGGATTGTGGGTAATACATTAGGGAGTGTGGAGGATTAGGGCGTAATGGGATTTTGAAAGCGTCTCTCTCCATAATGTACACTCTACTTAACAATATTGCAGATTATGTTGTAGATCAGACTTTTAAGGCCAAGTAGCCATTATCTGAGCAGATATATGGTTAGTCTGACTGCACCCCTCACAGTATGATGAGCTTCCATTAGCTTCACAGACCGGTGATTATACAAACTCCCCACAGGACTTGCTCAGCTTAAGTAATGGTCTGGTCAGCAGCTCAAGATAGGTTAGACTTGCCCTGCCAGGGAATTTCAAAGTTTACTTTGGCGTCTCAGGTTGATTGACAGCAGAGTTTCATGAGGCCATTTGTTGGGTGCAATAATCTTCAAGGAAATGTTTATGTGCTGCTGCTATCAGATCCACCCTTTAATCATGTTAGTACTGTATTCTGCAGTGTAACACAGACCACAAGTCACCTGCTGAGGACTTAATTCTCACAAAGAAATCCACAATACTGAGTGATATTAAGTGTTCGGTTTGACTTTAGGAAACATGTCAATAAACTGAACATAATCTAGTTTTGTGTCAAATGCCCATGCCTGTGTATTGTAACAGTAGCTAATAGAGTGCGCTTGTTACAAAGTAGTTTTACTTCATATTCTTAGAGCCTTATAGTGTTTTAATGTGTGGACACCATAGATGCCATTAAGTGAACCCTCTGTTCAGAGTGGATGTCATAGTGTGGCACCCTATTTACATAAATGACAGGGGCAAAACAAGTCTGAACCAAAATGAACCTAAAAACTAGATTAAGCATCATGGCACTAATATCTCTGTTAACATTTGGATCTACTACACTTTATGCAGTCCTACATACTGTGCACACTGTACATGTCTCACTGTACAGGAATAAAGGATTTTCAGGATTCCTAAAACAATTAATTAATTAATAAACTTCCCCCCAATGTTTTTTCCATGATCTGGGTAGATTTCATTATTTATTTTACTAGTAACATCCAGTAAATAGTATTTTTGCCCTCTTTTATTTTAAACCTCATCTTGACCCCATTCCCATCCACAGTGCCCTGTGGCAGTCCAGCTCTTTTAATCTGTCTTTGTTTTCTCGTCCTTGTTCCAGTGTAGCCTTAGGAAATGCAAGGCCTTTCCTCTTTGGACGTCTCCAGAGTTAGATTACCCAGAGAGATTGCTCTGTGGTGAATCAACTAAGATTTTTCCATATTTTCTTGTGACTTGAGGGACTCCCTTTGACACTTAGAACCACAGTGGAATGCAGTGGTGACTTAAGCAGACAGTCTGGACAGGTTATTGAGGCCTTTTATCGACAACCACATCCTACCGTGACAGAAATGTGCAGTATAAAGCTCTTTACATGAACACCCAGTCCAAGAGTCTATGACTCTGAGGCTGATTTTACCATATCCATTTCTAAACAACTGTTTTTTTTATTGCTGTTGCAGCTATTCTGGTCGTAGCTTTCCTACTGACCATGATCGCTGGTTTATTTGTTGTGGCACCCTACATTTACAGGTAACCATGTTTTTTATGTCATCCACAATGAACATTATTCTGCACTGTTTAATCTTCCATCACAACCAGACAGACCAGACTTCTTGTCCCTTTTACAGGAGACGTTGTACATCCAAATTTCTTAAGACCATTTGCTGCCAAAGCCCACAGCACTCAGTGGATAATGTAAGTAAAATGTTGCTTCTAATGAATACATTCAAATAATATATTTAAATGCAACGAGACAGCAAAGATGCTTAATTTGATTGATTACATTAATTAAAATCCAATCACACCATTTCCATGAAACGAGTGCACGAGTGACAGTTTCATCAATATCAGCTACACAATGTTTTGATGATAAACATCTCAGTATGTTTGCACAATTTTATTCATCAGAAATATGTGGATGAGAAATCCATGACACTGATGCGGGGTCAGATATTTAGCATCTTTTTTTAGTCTTTCAGTATTACTGGAATTCTCATTTTGGTTCACAGAAGTTAAAACATTTAACTCAAGCTCGCTAAAAAATAACTGCACCATCTTAATTCCTTATGATTGACTTTATGCTTTTTTGTAATCAAACATGAATGTTTCCTTGATCCAGCAGTTACATTGCATTGTTTTCATTGGCCAGCTCTGCAGCCGAGATGCATACCAAAATTGCTCTGAGACTCCAGTCATCAAGTCATTTGGGAGACACTAATGGAATGATTGATACAAATGTTAGCAGAGCCAATTGTAGAGCAGATTTACATGGAAGCGATAGAGCATCATATCTGTCCAATCATCTTGCTTGATGGCAAGAGCTGCTGTGTATTTTTGGTCAGCATGAATAGCTTCTCTCATCCTCCCAAGCAAGATGTCTCTGTCTTCCATATGCTGCCTGGATGGCATGCAGATCCATCATAATGTATTAGTGCTGGTGTCTTCCTGCTCTGGCTCTTAAAACCGCTGCTTGGAGGCCAGTGAAGCAGGCTAATCCAACCAAGAGGGCAACAGGCCAGAGTCATCTCTAAGCTGCCTTCACAGACAGGGGGAAAAAGAGGCGCCGAAATGACCCAGAATAGAGGACACTCAAACATGTCTTTGAAGAGTTTTGACCCATGTGGCATTTCGAATTTTTGGTTTTGTCAACATTTTTACATTTTAGGACGGTTCATTGCATTGTTGTTAGGTTACATTGCCATTTCATTTACCGTATTTCTATATGTATTCTTTGTACTCCACCTCTGGAGATTTTCTTTCATTTAAATTTAGAGAGTTTAAGCAAAATTATGTAAACACTTTGAAAGAAAGCCTTGTCACTACTATAAAGGCAAATAAAAATAAAGGTAATGGCAGATTTAGAGCTGCTTTGCTGCCACAAATCTGGATGACTTGTCATTGTGGAGGGGAGAAAGTTTCTCAGGTTTATCAAGGTCTCTAATAAATAGTGTCTGTCTGCAAGCTGAAACTCAGTAGAAGCTGGATGATGTTATGATTGTACTGTTTTGCTTCAGTATTTCTGTCCTTGACAACTTTATTTCAGTCAGAGCAGGCAACAGTTTTGAATAAAATAAAGCGCTGATAAACCCACTGCTGGCTGCCTGCTCAGTCGGACAAAAAAGTATGTGAACAATAAGCATTTTTAATTTTACTTATTTCTTTAATGTGTTAAGTGAAATTGTTGGAAAAGTCTAACAAATGCCAACAAGGATAAACTGCAAAAACAAAGTGAAGAAGAGACAGGGTAGTCCAGAGAATTAACAAATGTGTTTCTTTATTACAACATTGTATATGATTGACACTAGTGTTTAGATACTGAAATTAAAAGCCAGACTACTGATTTTATCTTGTCTGCTCTCTAATTGTTTCTCCAGGATGAAGAAAACACTTTTGAGCACAATAGTGACAAATCTAAATCAAAACGTCTGCACTCACTGGACGCTTTCAGAGGGTATGTACGATATAGCATCAGTAGCCTTCCTGCTCATTACCATATGACCATGTGTGCCTTGTTCACGTGTTAATTCTTTTTTGAGCTGTCTGAGACATGATGAAAAACCACAGACCCTCTGTAATGAATAATTACAGAGGTCACAGTCTGGCCACATGTTCCCCCAAGCTTTGGTTGTCAGGCAGCAAAGCCCGGGGCATGATTTCTGATTACAGTTTGGAACAGTGTCTTTCTATTGGGCGGGAGGGATGCATGTGATTGAATCTGGGCTCCATGCTAGCCTTAATTGTGACCTAGGGGTAGACAGAAAACACGCCTCTCAGGAAACAGGATGCTGGTGTGGCTTTGACCTCCCCCTTGTCAAATAATTGATATAATAATACCAACAACATATCAGCACACATCCACACTGCCATAGATCTCCTGCCAAAAATGAAGACCGGGAGGAAATCCAGAGAAAATCAAGAAGAAAGATTCAGATTTTATTTGTCTTCCGTCGCACTTCCAGTTACAGCTCTGTCCAATCTTATGAGTTGAGGTTACACAATTGCATGTTGACTGGTGCTGACTGGTAATACTAAAATTCTCATACCTGACAACATGCTTAATCAAAGTATGACTCATCATTCAAGATTAATGATGCATGTGCCTCCTCAGCTCTGTGAGTTATGATCCATACCCCTGATAAGTATCAACTTTCCACAGAACAGACACATCAGTCATCTGCCATAAATGCTGAGACATTTCTGAAGGCAAAAGGATTTTCTTCTGTGCTGAAAGGTTTTTCCGATCATTGCTCAGACTCTACTGACATGATATACAGAGAACTGTGAAGTACGGTTGAGCATTAATTTTTCTAAAAGGATTTGGATTTTAATCTTGTGCCACCCTGCTAAAAGCCTGTCGCCAGTTTTCTTACTGTTAAAATTTGCACCGTCAGTAGTTAGCAGTGCTCTACAAGAGAAGGAACAACTACTGGAGCAAAACAATTGATTGTCAGTAGCTTTTAACAGCAGGTGGCCGACTCATTCGGTGCCTTATTTTGACTAAGCTCCAAGTTTTTCCAGCGATTCAGTTTCAAATATGCTCTGATGTTTGGCCACAAGAAAAGAACCCTGATATTTCCATCCAAGTAGTAATTTATTATGACTAGATTGGGTGTCCATGTATTTGATATGGCCAGCACAGTAGGCAACTCAATACTCTGCAGTGGCTGTAACTATCAATTTGCAACAGGGAAATGTACTAAGCCTATACTCTAATTGGTAATCCATGTACAGTGATTCAAATCAAAGAAGTCCATCAGCGTCTATTAGTCATATCCAGTTGTCACTCCTGCGAGAAAGACAAGTCTGTACGTGATCTATTAGCTATAAATCATGGAAACCAATTTCCAGACATGAATTAAGTCCATTACTGAAGTGACAAATGTTCTGTGGAGAACTTCAGAGGGATATTTACAATTTAAACCTGATTAGAAACAAGCCTGTGGTGCTTCAGCCTGGATATTATCTGTTCCTCTATTAACTTTGGTGCAACACAAAACAAAGGGATCTCACACACATCATATTAATTAAACACTTATAGTTTCCCTCAATAATGATCAGCAGCTGCAAAAGTCCAGTGTGTGTGGGATTTGTAATTTAATCTGCCAATAATGGAGCTCTCAATCACAATCACGTATCCAGAGTGTTCAATTTAAAACACGGCCAAAAACCTGTGATAGTGCAGTGATTTTCAGCAGGTCTCATCTGGCTACTGATTTAACCTTTGTCTTTGTCACTATGGTGACTAATGGATATGTTCGTCAAAATTTAAACGATAGCCTGTATGTGTGTGTGTGGGAGGGAGGGAGAGAGAACAGACACGTGCACCAGGGGTTGCTCTATTTTAATAGCCCTTTTGAGATGATAGTGGCCGATTAAAATCTTCTATCAGTAGGTTGGGGCTAAAAGAGCAGTAATGGCTTTGGTGCACTTCTAAATTGAATCTAGGCAGAACAACAAGAGGAGGCAGAGGTAGATACAGTGTACCTTATCAGACTTCTTCTTAGAGGTTGTCCTAACCTTGTTATGGCTCTCCAAGACCCCCTTATGATTCTTTTTCTTCTGGGTTAAATTAAGTAATACATGAATCAAAGCATACATTTTAAATGCTGAATGGATGGAATTTGCCTCGAAGCAAAGGCCTGTAGCCATTTGACCACACAATCATTTACATTCCCCAACATGGTCGTGTTGTCTAATGGCACCTACCGTTTTTCTGCCATGCAAAGAAAACACAGTTTTTCCTCCAGCGTCTGATTCAGTGAAGCACTCCATCACGTGTGCTGTGTTTCAGCAGCCTTGGCCAGTGCTAAGGTATAAAGTGTTTCATATATTAGATGCAAAGTCTTTAGTCAGCACTTGTGCTTGAGGAGATCCAGAGGACAAGTGTTCATTTCCTGAGTGATTCATAATGCTTAGATTGCATTACCTTGCATTTGGAATGTGACAGAATAAAAAGCCCCTTCCTGGAGCTCCTTAATTCAGATGTTGTAAGTATTAGGATGCTAACAGAACTATTACTACTACTGTATTTTATTCATTATTTCACACATCCAGCGTTATAATGGTTGTAAAGGGACTTTTCTCTATTTGTTTTTTACTGTTGCAGTACGGATAATCTTACTTTTACTGACTGACTAAGAGATATACTATAATATAGTGCCTAATTATTGCGGTGTCTTTGCAGGTTTGCCCTAACACTCATGGTGTTTGTGAACTATGGTGGAGGAGGCTACTGGTTCTTTCAACATGCACCATGGAACGGTGAAGTACAATACACGATGTGCACAGTTTAAAATATAACCTGTTTAATTTGTTGCCTGTCATCTGTCGTCTGCTTTTCAACTGAATTTAGTAGATGAAGGGACTAGGAACTTATAGTGGCCAATCTATTTTATGGACAGCAGGTAGTTCTGCAGCTTCTTCACACCAAGCTAGCTAGGCAATTGATGCATGAACTCAGGACATTTATTCTCTCTTCTCATTACATCTGCAGCATTTTCTGACCTGTTGTCATTAATCATGATAAATGAATGATCAAACACACAAGATGCCATTTTTTAAATATGAGCCATATCAAAGCTATAATCTATAGATATTAATTGTTAATAACAACCAGGGAGTAAGGAGGAGAATATGGCAAGGAGCAGTAACTGAGTAACACTCTCCTGCAGCAATGACCAGCCTTACAGTGCCTTTGAGCAAGGCGCCTGTGATTGAGACAGTTGCTGGATCCTTTTTCAATGAGAGGTTAAAGAAATGCTAGAATGGTACTGCAACTTTTAGAAAAATGTGTATTATCATCAAATTTAGGATTAGTCTTACTGCCACACCTGTATTGATTTCAGGGATGGTTTGATTAATTATCTCTTTGCTGCAGGGTTGCTACTGTCACAGGAGTGGAGATATTTATTAATCATACCTTTCCAAAATGTAAAGTTAATGACCGAAGCAGCCCTTTAAAGACATTGTTCTTCGTTCATCTTGTAGTCCTTTTGAATTGCCAACTGTTAACTTTGTGAAATGGGATCCATTTCAAGTGTCTGTGTGTCTCTTGATTTTTTTGCAGGTCTAACTGTAGCAGATCTTGTCATGCCGTGGTAGGTTAGGTCCTATTTCAATACACACATATATGCACATTTATGTACATACTGTGCATAGATGTGTTTGAACAGTTTAGTATACTGTTATTTTCCCAGGTTTGTGTTTATCATCGGGACTTCAGTATTCTTGGCTTTCACATCCATGCAGAAGAGAGGTATTAAACGCCTGCAGCTACTACGCAAAATCACATGGAGAACAGTCGTACTCCTATTGCTCGGCTTCTGCTTCCTTAACTACTCTCCTAGAGATGGACCACGTAAGTGCAAATGATGTAGCACATCCTGTAATTATTATTGGAACAAAAAAATTATATGTGGCTTCACTTGTTTTGTGCTTTTGAAATACTCACTGCAGTTAATAGGTGAAAAAGAAATTATACGATTAGATCCAGATTTATGAATAAAAAGCCAAAGCTGCAGTTCTGTGCCAGGCTTAAATGAGAGGAAGCATGCTGAAAATCTCCATTTCATCATCCACCTGGGGATTCACAGGGTGCCCCTAACACATTAGTCTGCCCTGGTGCTAATGGACTTGGGTGGTGCCCTGTGTAACTGGGTTAACAAAAATATTGTTATTGTGTGTGCAGTCTCAAAATCCAGCACCAGGGGATGTTTAACAGAGGCAGATTGAGCCAAAGTAACCGCTGCGGGAATGGACAATTACAAACAGATAGTGTTACACCATTCAGCCCCATGCAGCTGCTGTAGAGCTCGCTGCTGGAGATGCCCATAACAGCACAGTGAGTTTTACCATAAACTGCAGCTTTGCCCTCTTGTCTCCAATGACGTCCTCGGCTGTTCAGTCACTGGGGTTGATCTAATAAGAGGATGGAGTCGTATCGGCTCAATATGTGAAACAGTTTCAGTGTCAGACGAGACAGCACAAAGTGTTAACCTTTGGCATCACATGTGAGTCATTTCAAATGAATACTGATGAGATTAGATGCCCAAATTGTAGCTGAAGCTGGTTATTTTGTGTTTCTTGTCTCTTGAGTTAGAGATGTGCACATTACTTTGTTGGGTTACAGATTTAATTGACTCATTTGAAATTCCATTATGTAACCTAAACATGTTTATTTTGACTTTTCAGAAGTTGACATTTTTAACATGTTAAATTATTCTTTTCAATAAAGTGTTTTCAGGCCTGAAGATCAGCTTCAAACCCATGCTGCTGACCAGACTTCAGAGCATGTTTGAATAATCAAATGTTGTTGCCTCAGCAGTTTCTGATGGCTTTATTCAGTTGTGCTCACCTTCACTGTAGAATCATTATTTTATTCAATCTATCACTAAGAGTGCTCAGACATGGGAAGTAGACAGCAGAGCTTTTACTTCTTAAATGGTATTGAACATCAAAAATGGTCCGTTTTTACACACACAGAAAGAAAAAAGCACCTTTACATAGACTGATCAGAAAATGAAACAAAAGGTGGAACAGTTTCTCGCACTTCACCTTAAAACTCTTTCAGGCTGATTTCCATGTAAGCGACAGTTTTGGTGGGAGGCTGATAAATTATCCTGGAGGAGGTGTCGTAACCTGCATATTTAACAAAAGCGACGTTAGAAAGAGCTTCCTCTTTTCCTGTGAAAAGAGATTTCCGTCACATATTGGATTTGCCCAGATCAATGATTGAAATCATGTAGTTTTTACGGCACTTTGTGCGGCAAAGAGGTTTTCAATTAACTAATGTGTAGATTACAATCAATCTCTGAACCAGAGGCCAAGCCTATCCAGACCAATTTGTCGAGACCAAGAGATAACTGGGAATCTTTCATTAGCTTCCCACCTCCTTGACACATCCATATCCTGAAGACCGACACCATTCTTCAGGAAGTAGTCGTAAACATGAGAATATGCTCTCACGTTCAGTATTATCAATTTCCTGATCTATATTCTGGTCAAATCAACAGGAGTAGTTTCATACCATTGAGTTAGATCTGAGCCTTGTGTGAATTTTCATGTGTACATCAGTGTATTAAGAGACACACTGCCGTTGTGAGGGCTCATGCTGTGAGTTGTTCATGGTTTTCCAGTGTCCTGGTCTTGGCTGCGGATCCCTGGAGTCCTGCAGCGTCTGGGCTTCACCTACTTTGTTCTGTCTCTGCTGCAGACTTTCTGGGGCCAGAAAGAAATCCCACTGAGAGCGGTGAGCAGCTCTGTCAGGTTCACTTGCATCAGTCATTACACACTACTAAGGAAAAAAACATTAAAGGCGTCCAAGCTGAAACAATACATTTAAACAAGACAAAGAGTCTGAGGCAATGGCAGCAGCTCTGTGAGGCGTAGTTAGTTAGTTACTAGTACTAAGGTGTCTGGTCATAAACCAAAGTTTTACAACAATTGAAGGATTTAGGATGTGTCTAGACCAGGAGTCTCAAATCATAGTCCTCAAGGGCCACTGTCCTGCTTCTTTTCCACCCATGCCTGCACTTAGAGCTTCTAACTGACTGAACACACCTGAACCATTTTTTTTTTATCAGCGATAATTTAATTTTCATAATTTAAGATTATTTTGTGTTAACAAGAATTGTGTATGATGCAGTATCACTGGTGGAACCCCATCCAGGATGTGGTGCTTTATTGGCCACAGTGGCTGATTATCATCCTGCTGGAGACTCTGTGGCTGTGCATCACCTTCCTCATGCCTGTACCCAACTGCCCCACGTAAGTCCAACCAATATGTTTATTCAACCTACTGCTAAAATTGTTAATTTCACCTATCTCTCCATGCTGAGCTGATCTTCAGTTGGGGCTATAGCGCTGCAGTAGAGGTGTTAGTGTGCATCTTGTGTTGCTGGGTTATGAACCTCCATGATTTATGGGCCTGTGGTGGATGCTTCAGAGGGCATAATTAGCCAATCTCAGTCTGTCTTGTGCAATAAGAGGAGTGGAGGCAGAGGATCCATCTTCCTCGCTCTGTGTCTCCTGCTCAGTGCTGCTTTTTGTTTTTTCTTTAAGTCTTTGAGTTTTTTCCTCATTTCTGTGAACCTGCATGGCATCAGTGTTGAAATACAGTGCGTTCAATTAACAGCACCTTTTTCCCACAGAATGTTTTTTTTTTTTTTGTTTGTTTTGTAGTTTTAGTAAAATATGTGGATGTTTTGTGTACACAAGAACACGTAAACTACTGATTGCTACATGAACTTTTACAGCCTTGCATTTTTTATTTATTACCATACATTTTTTTAATTCTATTAACACTGATTATACTATATTATATGTTATCAGAGGGTATTTGGGAGCTGGTGGCCTTGGCGATAATGGTCTTTACCCAAACTGCACTGGAGGTGCAGCAGGATACATTGATAGATGGATGTTTGGTGACAACATGTACAGATACCCCACTTGCAAAGTAAGATATTTTTCACACACCACTGATTTTTTAATCTATCTATTAGAGAGTCTTGCAGGACTTTAAACCATTGAAACAATGTTGCTTGTTTTTTTGTTTTGTATTTTTACATTTTGCTTTTCCCAGGAAATATATCACACCACACAGCCCTTTGACCCCGAGGGGGTTCTGGGTACAATCAACTCGATTGTAATAGGATTTCTGGGAATGCAGGTAAGATGGCTTATTTATTTTTCCTGTATGATTCAGCAAGTATCCTACTAGAGTATTTATTTCTGAGTTTTTCTAAGTGCCCAAATTATTCTTTTGCCATTGCTTGGTAAAAATGTTTTTTGTGAAAATGTAATTTTTAAATCCATAGGTAAGTACAGGTAATAGATTGTTTTCATTTAGTCTATTTAGTCCTCATAATTTAATACATATGAAGATTAAATAGACTAATTAAAATGTTATGTTACCCATAAATTGATTTAATGAAAACATTTAGGCTGTGACACTCAAACCATTTTAAATTCACAGATCACTTACAGTCAATAAGGAAGATGTGATAAGTTAAGTAATACCAGTAAAGGTTGTTGGCCAGCAAGTAACCTGGAACAGTTTCCAGAAAGATATGTTGGTTTTATTTTTCATAAATATATCTACTTTAATCTATTGAGCATAAAAGTCCAATTCACTTCTACCGTACTTTCAAGTGGCATGCAGATTTTCAATGTCATGCTTCATCTCACCGGAATTAAGTCAAACATTTAATTAACAGAATTACAGAAAGAAAAGAATAATAGTCATGTATAGCTGTGAGTTTAATCTGAATTTGTTTTAATTCGATTTATAATAGGTTAACGAGTGGATCTTTTAAATCATTATACCAGAGATTCTTTATCTAAAAGATCAGTGGTGTTGTTAAATGCCAATACCCTGTACTAATAAACTTCCTCTTTATAATACTTGTGCACTTAAGTGAAGGTTACAGCTATTTTCTTGCCATACAGTAAGAGCACAGCTGCATTTCTTTATTGACTAAACGTTGTGAGAGAGCTTTTGATATGTAGACTGAGTCTCTGGTGACAACCCTGTTGCTCGTTACCATTTATGCTGTGGGAAGTTGCCATGCCAAACCAGCCACATTGCTCAATTCCCTGTGGGCGGTTAGCACTGAGTCTTTCAGTCAGCGAGTCTTAGACGACACACCAGGTGTCCGCTGCCCTCCTCTGTGTTCGCCTGTGCTAATGTCCTCAGCTGAAACATATTCATCATCACCAAATTAATCAGAGGGTGTGGATGACTTACACTCCACATCTGGCTCGACAGGATAGGAGAAATGTGACCGCCATGTCAGGGACGTGACATTGACACCCACATCCCAGGCCTATTTGGTTACCTGGTTGTAAATACATGGACAGAGCGATTGCCGGTGTTTACACTGTATTTCTTGTTTAATGTGCGATTGAATCAGCTTTGGTGTCTGTGCTTATCTCTGCCTCCTTTTCACCAGGCTGGGAAAATCATCATTTTCTACAAGGGGACCAACTTCCACATTCTCTGTCGATTACTTGTGTGGGCCATCATCCTGGTATGTTACATCATGTTGAGGTTTTAAACACAGCTGGTAAACTAAATGAGTCAATTGAAAATTTAAAACCAAAACAACCAATCAATTGAAACATCTTCCTGTTTCTATGACTCACACAGATCTGAGCGCTTTTATGGTCATGCTGTTTAACTTTGCCTTGCAGGTAAACTCGTGTGTTTTTAGCCACTTGGGTATTAGTCATAGCCGGTAAAGCCATTTATTAGCAAGACCTAGTAGAGGACATGTGTGTGATCTCAGTACAATTAAACAACATCCATGTGTGGCTGTGTTTCCGGGCAGACATTGGTATCCAGTGCCTCAGGGGGATATACACTGTCTCTCATTGCGTGTCTGTGCCTCACATGTGGTTTTAGATTAGAAGAGTTGCACATATTACTTACAGTCTACTGCAATCAGTATACGAGCGTCTGATTAGGAGCATGATCAGTTTATATATGTACCTGCACGCTAAATCTCAGCCAACCTTTACAGACGAAGCACATGGCAGTTTACAACCTAACAGAAAAGTCCATTGAAATCAGGAAGAAAAAGATAAATCTTGTAATAAATCTGCTTGGATAGCGTTTGAGGTCTGATTTGTTTTGGATTTGTGCACATTCTGGGTGGTCTAAAAACACAAAAAGAGACAAGCTGGCCTCTGTTTCATTTAGAAGGGGAATGTGTCCCACAGGGAGAAGCCAAGTGTTATATGAGATGGTCCATTTTGCATTTCTAAACCTGTGACAGGAGGCTGTTAGTCTGCTCTAACTAGATTGACAAACATCCACGTAGAAAGGCCAGGCTTTGCTGAACCGTGCCTGGCCACTGTTTTTATGTACATTCACTGAGAGGCTGCAGGGATGTAGCTCGTTTGCAAAACGGGGTTAGTAGGAGCCTTCATGCTGTGGAGGCAGACATCCTGAACTGGCAGTCCTGTGACCTGGAGCGATGATGGAACTGGAGGAGCTGGCTGCATCACGCCGTCTTTGAAATCAAACTGTGCAGAATGAAAAGAGGGAGCCAGCAGACTCAGCCAGAGAAAACACACAGAAGCAGAGATAAATCCCATTAGTTTAAAGTTATGTAGTTGTTGTACATTACGGTGCCTCTTCTGTAATTTTGCATATCGGGTTCCTTGAGACTGGAATGTGTAAGAATATGAGATGTATTTATTTGACCAATGTGGTTGAACCACACTGGGGGGGGGGCTTCAATTAGGGAAACAAATTTTATTTATTTTCTTTCTGTAATCGGCTCTGTCATGTAGTCAGGTTTGTCAAGTTAAGTATATTTTTATAGCCCAACATCACACACACTATCTAAATAGAATTTAAAGGCCCACAATAGCAAAGCTCTCTGCTCATACTCTAAAATGATGAGGAAAAACCTCGGCATGTAAGAAAGCGAAGAGCTCAGCTAGTGAGGAGAGTAAATGCTCTACTAACATGCTCACTTTGTTAACATGTTGTTTGCAGTGCGTAATATTGTAGTATTTTACCATTTACAAGTTGTTACAGTTTATTCTGAGAGGACATTGATGTGTGTACTAAATGTCATGGTAATCCATCCACTGACATTACCAAGAAAAGAAACGTCCAAGGACAGAAGTACAAAGGATAGATATTTTATGTTTGTAAATCATTAAAAATCCACCTTACATAAGTGAGAATCTGTTGAAATTGTACTGCGAGAATTTGATGTCATTAACCTCAATTCTTGATATGATAAATTGATAAATTTCTCCCATTATGTCTCCTGGTGCTGAATCTTATTGACTAGTATTGTGGAGCGAGTGGCCGGAAGGCGGTGAAATAAATTAGATCCATTTGGCTTTTCCTGGAGGCGTAGAGTGATAAAGTAACACATGACAAAATAAATAAACATTAGGCTTTTATGTTTTTTCCACTGTATCTCATAGTTCACCAATTAATGCCCTATCCATGATGTGGATGTTATAAAAGATTATAATGTTGGAGACAAGATATTCAGGATTAGACAGTGCTTGGTGATAGATCAGTAAAAGGACTTAAAAACCTGGTTAACTGAAATAGAGAATAACAATAAAATAGATTTTCTCACATTGCAGTGGTTAACAGAAGGAGCAGCCCATTTTTATTGATTTTTGGAAAAGATACAGATATTCAGTAATGCATAAATACAGCAGCATGTAATGGTTCCACATGTTCTGCTTATGTGTATTTTTAGTCCCGCAAAGTGTTTTCACTAACAGAGAAAGCTAAATTAGTTTCAGTGATTGGCCTGCTCTTGATATTGAATTTTCTAATACAATTTTGGCTCAGAGGAGAAGCAGGAAGCGGAGCTGAACTGCCTCTTGTTTCAAACATGTGCTCTTGACATTAGCAGGTCTCCTCAGTGGAGGAGGGAGCTCATTTTTGCACACAGGCACCCAACCACAGCACCGCTTCACAGAAAACCAGAAGGTGTTGACAGAGTAAACGACAAAGCCAGGTTTTGCATCACAGTTCGCTGTACTATGATTTCTGCGGCGGATTGATATTTAGAAGCCATCATGCCTCTTCTTCCTAATAAACAACAGCCCCTGTTAATTAAAGTCCAACGATCAGGCTCCAGAAGTGAGAGATTGAAATTGAGCGATTGCCCCACATACCAGCTCCATCCCACATCCTGCTGCCTCGATAGCCTGGAGACTCAATCCAGCCACAGCTAGGCTATTTCCACATCATCGATTCTGTCATCCATACACATGATGGATATCCACCTAACAAGCATGTTTGGATTCTGATCTACTACCCTGGGTTTTCTCTGGAGCACAAAATGTTTCTAAATCATATGTAAAGGTAAATAGATGAGACACTGAAAGGTCTTGTTGATGTAAGATTCATCAGGTCTTACACAGTTCCTCAGTGTCATGAGTTAAGACCATAACTAGAATTCAAAAAATGGTGTGACTCTCTGTTTGGAGGTGGCTCTCTGTGAAAACCACAAAATTCCAGAGTGGATGATTAAATTGTCTGGTTTATGTGACTTGATGGACCCTGTTTATTTGCCTCTGAGATTATCTGCCGGACTTGCTTGATTCTGTTGCCTCACATTTTTTTGCGGCCCGATACCACTTGCTTTATCGCCATTCATCGATTTGAAATCTGTTTCATTTCCACCCTTAGGGAATCTCTGCAGCCATCCTTTCTAAGTGCACACGAGACGAAGGATTTATACCTGTCAATAAAAACCTTTGGTAAGTGCTTCCTGACCCTCTAAATCCAGCCACTTTTCCTCACAAAAGAAAGGATGGGTTTCCAACAGGCACAAATCAGGGCTGCTAAAACACGCGTTTACTTACTTCTAACGACAGCCACGACTGTAAATAATCACCAGCACTGTCCAGAGTGTGAGATGAAGCGGTTATACATCGGCCTAACATGATCACTCTTCCTTACAGCTGGCAAAAAAAAAGTATGCTTTATCCTCTCTACCCCAGGAGCACTTACTACACATTTTACCAGCCCTGTGTAATGGAGCAGGATCAGGCTCTGGGAAAAGCAAAGTAACCGCTCCCTAACTATAATATCGCGTTTTGAAAACAAGGCATGGCACCTTGAAAAATGTTGGCGACGACTTTGCATGGAATACAGTACCATTACTACCTGAAACACAGCTTATTTTACGACCAGTGCATTTATTCCACTCCCACATTCCCCTTAATGTGATGTGAATCATTTTAATGTTTCAGCAGGAAGAATACCATTTCATCTGTGATGTGTAAGCAAATTCTTCATGATGTTCCACAGGGGCCTCACGCTAACACTGCACTCATCCCTCGCCATTACCTACCTGCTTTTTATAGGCAGTTCATCATGCACAGGTTATTGAGCTCTTGAGTACGAGTCCCTGCCTGGATGTCTAGAAGCAATTAACTCCCAGCCAGGAGCCTTTTTTTGGCCTCACTTCAGCGTAGATAAAAAATAAATAAATAAATAAAAAAGCCCACTGAAAAAAGGCACAGGGAGGCAGCCATTTTGCATTAGATGATATTACATCAAGCATTCTTGCACTTAGGAACAGACAGGAACATGACTGTCTGGCACGGCTCCACAGGGCACATGCCAGGGATCCATGCTGATGCTTTAGTCCAATCCAGAAAACTGCAGGACGATGTGCTGGAGTGGCCCAGGACCTCTGAGTGTTATTTATTTGGAGTAGAGGATTGATAGACTCCGTGTTTTTACACCCTTGTCCACACCTTACAGCGAACATTTTAGTGATGTCCCAATGCACAGAGTAAAATGCTTCCATTGTTATAAAGTCTTGTTTATGGTCTGTTTCTCTAGGTCGTTGTCCTATGTGATGTGTATGGGCTGCTTCTCCTTCCTGCTGCTTGGAGCCATGTACTTTGTCACTGATATCAAGGGTTGGTGGGCGGGACAGCCCTTCATATATCTAGGTACTGTTTATTCACAAATCAAAGGGCCTGTTGTGTGTGCTTTGCATAATACAATTTGCATTTAATATCATGAAGTAGTTAGTTATGTTTTATGTTTTGTTTTTCAGTAGAAACTTTGTCTCATTTCCTCTCCTCCTCAGGGATGAACTCCATCTTTGTGTACGTTGGCCACTCTCTCCTCGGTTTCTACTTCCCCTTCAGCTGGGAGATGCGCTTCCAGGAGAGTCACTGGGAGTGGCTCTTCCAAAGCCTGTGGGGAACTGCACTGTGGGTGCTCATTGCCTACTTTCTCTACAGGAAGAAATTCTTCCTCAAAATATAAACAGAATGAGCATCTGTCCTTTTTGAAAACTGTATGAAAATTAAACAATATTTCTGGTAAGGTAGATAGATTATTGTAACATCTGTGGGTGTCTAGAAAAACCTAGGCTACTGTTTGTGGATTAATAAATTCAGATCACTCCTAAGTGAAATACAACATCCCTACTAACATCTGACTGAACTGTACTGATCCAAGTCATCTGTTAAACCAAACAGTTAAAACGTTTTTTCTGCAAACACAAGCTGTAGCTCAGTGGAAATGATAGAAAACACTATCTGTGTTCTCACCGTCCAGTTTCTGAAGACAGTGTCGAATCCACTGTGTGTGGGCAGCTGATGCCACTTGTTTTGTACACTGAATACACTGATTAAATCAAAAATACTGAGGTGGTACTTAACAAATTAGGCCGAGTGATTCCACTACACACCAGGCCAGCTATTATGAGTCTGTTGCCATGGCCACTCTTTCTCTTTCTGTGTGTGTGTGTGTGTGTGTGTGTGTGTGTGTGTGTGTGTGTGTGTGTGTGTGTGTGTGTGTGTGTGTGTGTGTGTGTGTGTGTGTGTGTGTGTGTGTGTAGAGAGAGGTACCATCTGCTGTCCGAGTGACAGTGCTTTAATAGGGGTCAAGATGCACAGCTCACAAAGGAGTGTTGTTAATGGGAGCGACACCTCTCGCACTCATTGTATTAGAAAATCAGGGAAATTACACAAATCCAATTCATCAGAGGACGACAATCCTGTCCCCTCAAGGAGATTGAGCCCTTTATGTTTTTCATTTTCTACATTTAACACACAAAGCTACATATGCTTTGGAACAGAGTTCGAGATTGTAATATTTCTAAATGGTTGACAGCTGGATGATTTATACATCTGTTTGTGTGTAACCTGAATGATAGTACTGAACATGCTCAGATCAGTGTGCCCTCAGCATCAGGTCAGGTGGTGTGTGCATCATGAAATGACCATCTAGTTAATGAAATGAACCGGCATCATGCCCTACCAGAGTAAATTCATATTACACACTCCTCAGCAGCGGTAATGACATTGCGTAATATGGTGTAGTGGTTTTGTTGGTGGTTTGTAATTGTCTTATGAACAGAAGTAGTTTGAATCCCAGAAGGTGAATCGTGCCTTCTTGAACAAAACTCAAGCCTGTAATTGCTTTCCCAAACTACTGGGCCAGCAAAGGAAATGCAAAGCTGCCTCTTCGTGAGAGGAAAATGTAATCAATACAGACTCATCACAGAGGTCTAAAGATACATTTTGTGTTTGTGATGAAGCATCACATTAATATGTGAGCAGACTGATTCAGAGTGACTTACAGCACAATCAGCACTAAACCTATTAAACATGATAAACAGACGTTAACAAATATCAACAGAGTCAACGTAAGAATGTCCCCACTGTGAAGGAGATGGATATTCAGCTCGTATTTCAGATTTAGTTACTGCTCAACCCTTGCTACAGTGCGCTAGACTTATTGTCACACTAGCATTGTCAGAAGAAGCCCATAAGATGCCATTGTGTTCCACATGCCACATTTCCTCCTCTTTATTGATTATTATTGAGCATATGTCTCAAGATACCTATAGTCTGTCTTATGGAAACTTTATCCCAGATACAATGTTCTCATGCAGACCGCTCGGTTTCCTATATCACATAATGATCACCACATTCTCCCTTGATACAGCAAACTGTATTATATTTATCCTGCTATATCGTGTAAGTGAGCTCAGGATCTGCTGATCAGATTATTCATTATAAACATGCAAGTTCACATGTAGCTAGGAAGAACATATCTTGTTTACATGTTCCAGCTCTTTCTTTTTAGTTTGTTAACTCTGATCTAATGAGAATACAGACCACACATTTGTAGCATGATTAGAATGAGGATCAGCATTGTCCTGCTTGCCTTGATGTCAGAATATGTCTCCAACATACCCAACCCAATATACTTTACAACCCATCATGAATGTTGACTTTTTTTGTGTTTGACACAAAGAACTTTTCTGTTTCTCTGTCAGACATGAGCTCGGCCTCAGAGAACTCTGCACTGTTACGTGACAACAGTTTTCCCGAGCCCATGGAACCATATTCATCATTGTAACGAGCGTAACACTTTCTCATGCAAAACTGAGGGCTCAGTGGTCAAACACATTTAACAGTGGTTTCAGCCCTTGGCTGTTATGCACAGAGATTCCCAGAGTCCCTAAAGCTTTTCTAAATGTTATTGAATATTTAATTGTTGCTATCTTTCAGTGAGAAGTTTTTGGACTTTTTCTTTTTGGACCTTCATTTCTCTCATAAAGTTCAGTCTTATTTAGTCCGCACTAAATTTGCTTATATTTGCAATTAAGCTGGTCAGTCAAAATACTGAGAATCATTTTTCTGTGTAGTTTTGTCACATAAGTTCAAGTGAATTAACAAATCACAGGTTTTATTGCATATTAGAACCACTGTTTTCTGGAAATTTTGTTTGTAAATTGTACCAAAAAGTATGTACTAGTGTTGGGAATGTGAGATGAGAGTTGCTGGAGCTCCTGCTGTCCCTGTTCCACATCCCAGTAAGCTCCAGTGTTTTTACTCCATGCAGAGACATTGATTGGAGAGCGACTGCTGTGTGAGTGACTGGTGTCCTGCCCTGAGGCTGCAGCAATGCATCATTTTACACTATCCAGTCACCAAGGTATCCCACGCTAACACGGGCTTCAGCTTCGGACACACTCTGACACCTGAGAGGGGAAAGGTCCCACAGAGTTTGACCAGACTCATACAGCTGGTCTTACAGTGAGTAGATATTCACTGCACAGGTCTGCTAGTCAGCTGTTACTAAATAGACTCTTATTCAGCCACAAGCTCAACTCTCTACTAAAATCCTTTTACATTTACCTAAAGCAAACTTAACAATATCCAGAATAGAATTAAAATGTAACTTCCTGATTATTTCGACATGAAGTTCATGCATGAGTTCTAAGTCTGTCATAGGCCTAATGAAGAATTAATTAACACAAACACACCTGATACCACCATGTGAAAAAAAGAAAACAGCGCCTGCACCTTTAAAATACGTCATTCCACTTTTAATGATAATTGTTAATAATTTTTCCCCTGCAGAGTGTTAATGAGATGACTGACCTGCTGTTAAATTATGCTCTTAAATTTCCTGTAGATGCTGGGCCGCCTGCTGCTGCGGAAGCAGCGGGGCAGTGAGTAGTGAAGCAGTGAACACCCCCCCTCCAAACACACACACACACACACACACACACACGCACACACACCCCACTCCACCCCCACAGGACAGCCAGTCAGCCCAGCAGCCTCCGCCGGAGCCGCACACAGCCGCCCGTCTATGGGACGCAGAGGACTTGATGCGGCTGCCGCGCTCGTAGGGCGCACGCTGGTTTCTCCATCGCCTTTGTTCATTACATGGGTTTGTTCTTTGATTTGAAATCTTCATCAAGAGGAACTTTTTTGAATCGCGTTTACATTGAGAAACTTTCACTTATGGTTCGCGAATATGGGGCCAAGTTGTGGTTTCTCTCCGGGAAACATCGTTGTGGTGATGATGATGATGCTGCCGCTGCTGGAAGGTAAGCATCCATCCTCTGTTTTACTGGGAGACGAAGATGAAGCGAGAAACTGTTTTAAATATATGTTGCTCCTCAGTATGTTTCCAGGCGGATAGAGTCTGACATGCAATGGAATATTTATCCAAAAAGAAATAGTCGAGACTGTTAATCCATTAAAAAAATCAAATTGACTTGTCTACATTTGTTTGACTTGATCCCTTCTACTGAAAGCATCAGTTTTTAAAAGCTTCTCCTTCATCTCTTGCTCTCCTGTCAGTTCAGACATGTGCAAATTAAATTCGCACAATTTGTTATTCTCTGCAAAACTGTCTATGATGACAAAAAAAAAAAAAAAAAAACAGATGGAGAGAAGAGAAAATAACAGAGAGGAATGTTTTGTGAGCTGCTGCAGACGGAGCCAATGGACCTGAAGTCTAGATGGCAAGTGACAAATGCACATGATCCTGGCTGCTCATGTGTAAAGTTAAATTGCTTTGCTCATTTGCAACATTTTGGAAGCGGTCCTTTCAAAGAAGCATTGGAAACGACACGAGCACAATGTCAGCACTGGTTTTCCCGCTGCAGAAAGTGATACTTGCATTGTGCTGCTTGTTGTTATGCGTGGCATGGCACACTGAGACCTAGAGTCAAATGAATACAGTCATATATCATAATATTATAATCCCATTCACAATCCCACAGCCCAACTGTACCAACACTGTCCTCCCATGCAGTCTATATTTAAAGTGTCTGTCATTGCTCAGGAGTGTGCAAAACTCACAGGGCAGTAAGTATGACAAATGCGAAGCTTGGACAAATATAGGCCATTGTGTAGAATTCCTGAATTTGTTTTTGGACTTAAATACTAGTCTTAACAGAGGATAATGTCCCAGCTTTGATCAGGGATGTTTAGTGTATAAAATAGATTATTACCTTATATATAAGTTCTTTAGTGGAATTGAGATGTGAGAAAGATGTGAATGTGTCAGTGCAAAAGTGGGCTTTCCAGTAAACTATGGGTCTATACGTAATCGCCCAAGGGACTAGTTTCCCTGCACAGTTGTTAAAACGATTAATGAAAATTTTCAAGGTGCCGTAGCTACGTGTAATGTCCTCAGATTATTTTTCACCGTGACAGGCAGCTGGAGCTCTCCGCATGTAGAGACAGAGATGTAGATCCACATCACACATGATGCTCTTACTACACACCCTACCGACATCTACGTCTTTGTTTTCTCCTGATATTTATAGGGCGAACACAGGTCGGTATAGTTCGATTTCATACGCCAAGGACGTGATGGTAATTAAATAGGTGATGAAATCTACACCCCACGTTAAACTCATTGCCCCTCACCTGCCTGTTTGTTGCAACAAAAGACCTACACTTGTACAGAGAGGAGCAGAGGCGAGCTGCAGGCAGGTGTGCAGCAGCTGCTCCTATCTCTGGGTAAACACTGGCTGTTTGTTTTCTTTAGGAAAATATCGCCTGTTATACAAGTGCACACACACGTTCAGATTGCAGGTCGGACGTTAACTGCCCTCAAAATGACATCAGAATGATTTTGCTGTATATGATTTCATCTTACTTTTGTAGCATGCTATGACTGCTGACGTCATTAATGGTATAACTATTTCCTGTCGTTGGACTTTAGATCACCAAAATGTGTCAGTGCTCATATAAGTAATCGAATCATGCCGTGATGCACTTTTTGTATCATATGACCTCTAATGTTTTCATCACAGTTCAAGTCATTTAACATTTGCTAGAATTGAAGGAGTGGTTGCATTATTTGTTTGGGTTGTAGAAAAGAAAAGTTGCAATAGTGTGGACTTGGATTGTTGGTTCGTCCCTGTTCAGGTTTCCAGGTTAATGATTAGTTTAGGGTTTCTTGCTGAGGTAATCAAACAAAGGAAATTGACAATCAGTGCTCACTATAAGAGTAATCAGCATTTTCAAATGTGGCTGCGACGTCGCCCTGCTCTTACGAGTAGAGTTAAGTAGAAGAAGCGAAGCATTTCGAGACATAAATTAGAATGAATTGGAGGCTTAGGTTGTTACAGACAGTGGAGTTTGTTGCAGTTTGAATGTAAAATGTTTCCTAGCTGCTGAAATTACCTTTAAAAGAACTGATAAAGCTCGAAAGTGCGAAACTAGTTGCAGGTGTGTGGTGTGTTTCCCTTTGGAACTGAACCTGATGAAAGCCTTTATCGAAATTAACCAAATCCCAGTGTGTGTAATTCATCACTTTTACAAGAGGAGCCACAGATGTTTTCACATAAAAGCATTGATCTGTTTATCTTCTGCTGTGACCTTGCTACTGTATCTTTGACCCTGCTTTGCCCTCTGACCTTTAAAACCTTAACCAAGTAACAGACCTCCATGGTGACTCCCACCATCCCAGAGGAAGCCACGTTTGCAGCGTCTACAGCTGCTCCACCTTCTCCTTGCATTAGAGCGATCGTTTTCACCAGCATCTTTTGCTTTTGAGAAGGGCCAGACCAATAAATCTCATTTGAGACATGCTGCTGTTTGATTTATTCCTTATTACATTATATGACTTAGTAAAGCTTCTGTCCTGTGTTGCCTATGGATGCTTGCTGTCACTACATCTCTTAGTATAATTGGAAAACATCATGATACAAGTTGTTTGCTGCAGAGTTTATCTAATACTGTTCTCTCTATCTTAGGATTGAACATGTAACTCCTCTCTGCTTCTCTGACTAAGCTGTTAGTCCAGCTGTTGGTCCAGCAGACTTGTTTATGGCACCTGCACATGGAATGTAGATTTTTGGTGTTTTGTGGAGTTTAGTGTTGGGAATTTTTAAAACTTTTACATACGACACATGTTACAAAACCACTAGACCACTCAGCCTATCTTAGTCCGACCCTATCTAACCTCTTCAGTAGTTTTTAACAAATAGTTTAAAAAGTTAATTGTCCTCTTAAGGCCTGAGGCGCTGTGAGGTGTGGCCTTTCTGAACAAACATCATTTGGGCAAACTACACCTGACATGTTGTTTTGGTAGGTTTAGTCTTTGTCTTATAGAAGCTTTAGAAAAAAGACCAGCACCACAATTTATGAGCTGTTGACAGGCTGTTATTTATACTATGTTTATGTATAGTAGGTATTAGGATAGGATTTAAGAGGTTAGCAGAAGTTAATCTGCTGTCTGTTACAAATACAGATGATAACTAGTAGGACAGTACCGACTTTTTTTCTATCTTATTTGACCATAGTTGGCTGGCGTTACTTTTGAAGCTCATAGGGAGACACCCAGTTTTATTGCTGTCTTTGCTGGGCATCACAACATTTGGTTTTGGTGTTGCTGCTGCTGGTGTAGCTTAGATGCTGCGCCTACCTGTCAAAGCCCTCTCCCTGATCCTCTAGTCAGTTCAGGGTCACACTTCTCTCTCATGCATGGGTAGAATCTAATTTGCTGTGGTGAAAGGACAAGGAGACATTGATTGAAATTTTGCCCTCGGGGCATTTAGTCCTCTTGTTTCACATGATTCTTGACAAGTTCTTTTCCAGTTGCCTAGTGGTGCACGCTGTGTTTGACCCATCATTTACAACTGACAACAAAACAAAGGGCACTTAGCTCATTTGAACCCACATGGTCTGTGTGATACAGCAGAACTGAAGGTAGCATTTGCTTAGTATACAGTTCGGTTTTAACTATAAAAATCTAACTTGCAGACAAATTAAACTATTATGTGCAAAATTTGCCAGTTCAGAATTTTCTAAGAAGAAAACATTTAGTTTAATTAAAATTAATTTAAACTTGCTTTTCCATAAGCCCTGTTTTTTTCTTCTCACAAAGAAGATGTTGCTCCTCCTCTTCCAGCTCCACCCTGGCATCCCCCAGAGTCCATTTATTTTATTCTTCACTTTACTGCAGTGAGTAAACATGTTGGATATTTTTTTTTCCACTGCCTTCCTCCACCTGCCATTGCCAGAAACTCTAAAAGCTTCACTTCCATCTGTGCTGGAAGATCAGCACTGTCCGTTCTCTGCCATAAAGCAACATCCCTCCCTCTGTTTCCATACAGTGATCCATCGGCTCACCGTGAAACCTGATGTGGTGGCACACAGCATAGCAAGTCAGAGACTAGTACAAATAGTCCTTTCTCATCTCAACACCTTTTAGTGCATGTACTGATATGTTAAAATAATTAAGATTTAACGTTGCCAAAATGCATACTGTAGCACAAACTGCAGACTCCCAGAATTAGATACTAAGATATCCCATTGCCAAAATTTAAAAAACAGAAATAGATATCTATAGTCCCCAGAGGAAGAATCCTGATGACTTTTTATAAAGATTTTGTAAATAGTTTGTGATTATGTTTTTATACTGAGATTTACTTCACACAAGTCCAGCCTCAAAGCTGCTGGCATGGCTGTAGTAGTAGTTGTTTATATGTTACAGTTTCCTTGAACACAGAGGTAACACATGATGCTCATACTGGATTAGTTTTGAATCTTAAAAGCTGTCAAGAGTCTGTTTCTTCTAGTAATGGTTGTGCTCATATGCTCTTTATTCAGATGCTGTTAGTAGGAGCAAAAAAAAGAAGTTCAAATGTCAGCGTTGGACAGAAAGCCTTTGACTCTCAAAATCAAACATGATGCCTGATTCTGCCAGATTGTTTTATTTGTTTTAGCCACACAGCTACAACCTTATTTTCTGTACTTTATGTAGATCAGATGGCTTTTTACCAGCACTCTGATGAAGATAGAGAGGTTTTATCAAAGAGGTCTAATGACCAAACTCAATCTGGAGCTCTATGATGTACCTTGTGTTCAATTTTTGATGTCACTGTCAGAGGAACGCCTTTAACTAAATTTGTACTTGTAGTTAACCCCTAGGGAGATGCTCTATTAGATTTCTTGATGACTGATGAACATGGTTCATTGGATCTCAGCTCCTGTGTTCTCTGAGGGCTAGGGGGATTACATTATGGGGTAATTGATTATTATGTTACGGTATGCATCACAGTACACTGAGTAATCTACCTGGAGCCCGACTGCCTCCTCCTAACTGAGCTCAGGTATCATATTACTATGATGAAAAGTTTAATGACTGTGTCATCGTGACAGGAAACGACTCTCTTTGCTTATTAGGCCTCATTGTTGTGAGACTGAAAGCTTCACAATCAGGACTATATTAAATCCAGTTTCTGGATCTACTGTGGTATGACAAAGCAATTGTGAATACTGGCACAGGAAACTGAGAGGGAGAGATTTCAAAACATTATGATAAATAATAGATTTCATAAGTGGAATTACAGCTCAGTGTACAGCTTTTTAGTTAATTGGATCATTGAAGAAACCCATTTCTACAACTGTTACATATTTGGAAGCAGAGTAATCCTGTTAGGTATCAGTGTGATTATACATTTTATTGTACTGATATGATTACGACATGACTGGAAGAAATGCTCCTAATGCTCCCTACTTTGTAATAGATGATGTATAATTTGAAGATGTGGATATTGATAGAGCAAATTGTAGAGCTGACTGTGAAATGAACCCCCTGCAGTAGATGTAATATTTCTATGGCCACTCAGCTGAACAAGTGGGTCCATATTATGTGCAGCGCAGACGCGCAGCCATCAGCCTTTCTCCCTGTCTGTCTCATCAGTAGAAAACAATAAGCATCACTGTTGATTAGTAGGGTTATTGATTGGTCTGTTGCCAGATACACTGCCTTTCCAATGGGTCGTTACTATGCACTGATGCAGCCCACATTGACCTTGGGAATCAGAGGGCATTGGGCTGAGGTCTCGCCGCAGGAGCTTCAGTCTAAGAACAAGATTAGCAAGGGAATAAATCATGCAACAGCCGGGCTGGGACACTTTTCTGGATCTGCTGTGCCGTTGACAAGGATGCTCAGAGAGGATGTCTGTGTGGGACATCCATGTTTGTTTCACTAAGGCTTCCACAGAGGTATATTAGTAAGCCTGTGGGTTACTTCAGCACATGAGCTCATAGCTACTAAATCTATCAGCCCAAGCACGCATTGAGTTAATTGAGTTCCCGTCTTTGTCTGGGACGACGGAGAGGGCGTCCCACCCTATCAGCCCTGACCAGTCCTAGACGGGCTGTGGTCTGTTGCTGGCTGAGCACATGGTTTCAAAATTTGTGACAATGAGCTTTTGTCCTTTTCGTCCTTCCTCAGTTAAAATATGAGACAAAACAGACACTGGTCATAATTAACTCATAATACATACAATTGCCAGAGACTACCAGGACAAGCATACAGGTACAGATGAGTGACAGGATTTTCCATTGTTGTTTTCCAGTCTTGTACAGTTTTACTATTCACTCAGCAGAACATGATATCTACTGTAAACATGGATTGCTGCGAGAGTCCCCCTGTTCAAACACTGGCTTTGTTTGCAAAATTACTTACTCTTGCTTTTGAAGAAATGACACTGTATGTGGCAGCACAGCATCACTTTTATAGATGTATAAAGGCTGTAAAAGGTCGGCTTATGATGGTAATGTTTGCACAATTTGAGTTATGGCAGGTTGGGGCTGTTCCAAACGCAGCTTATTGTCTATCTGCAGTATAAAAATATAGAAATAAAACGTGTACCGCATGTAGTTTACTTTTTAAATCATTACCCATGCATGGCGATAAGAGGTGAAATGTCATTACTATCTGTATTTTCATCATTCTTGTGCATCATTTAGGGAAGGTAATGAGTCATGCTTCGGAAAATCGTCATCATGGCTTCACAGACCAAAGATGCCATTTGCTAAGAGAGGCCTGCTTGATCCATTCAATTAATTAGTTTTGATATAAACTGCTTGCTTTCTGTTGGCTTCAGTCCTGGAAAGAAATTGAATTTTGAATGATATAAACGAATTGCGTTGTGTGGGGTCCAGCCACCGTGGCTTTGAGCCAAAGCCAGCATTCATTTACGCGTTCAGCTCCCACTGGTTAACACGTTGGACCCTCTGGTTTTCTTTATAGAGCTGCTGTCAACTACTCCATTTGATTCATGATGGTTTCATGTGTTGTGTTGATTAAATTAGTTTTCTTGATAGTAGTATTTTCTAGCCTGTTAGTAATACAGAATCTTTAGTTTAACTTCAAGTTAGTGAAGACGTCAGTCTAATTATGCATTATGGGGCAGGTTTCTACAGATTCGGGCAGTTTGGTTGATATGATAATGCCTCCCTCTAATGGCCACTTTGAGCATACAGATAGAAACCTACTGAGACTGCATACATTTCTTACCTTTCACTTCCTGTGTTTTCTTGCAAAAAAAACCATCACATTGTGTGATTTTCTTCTTTAACTCTCTGTCCTTGAGTGTTATTGTATTTAAAATGTTTTCACATTTTTAACATTACCATGTTATACATGTTTTCTAACACAGACTACGAATCAATTGAGAGGCTTGAGAACACCTTTGTGGCTCCAATACTGAAATATTCAAGTTTTGTCATCTTCAGTTTGATCTGTTGCATTATTATTTCAAAGATTTAGAACTACTACTACTACTTTTTAACAGTTTTGGGCCCCTTCATATATTTTTCAAACAAGAGCATCAACGTCTCTAATTTGGCTGTGAGAGCTTTAGATCATCACTAAAATGTTCGCAACCATAAAACTGACTCCCACCTTCCTAGCAGGATTAGCAAACTAGTGCTGTTTGTTTTTGTCCCAGGAACACATTTAATAAAATGGGCTGCAGCCTCTTTGAGTGTATCTCAATCTCCATCCTTCAGGAAGGACAGCCACATTTTATCCATCAGCTCGGCCTCCTGTCATCCAAGCCCCGCAAAATTAAATCAATGTCTGAAACCAGAGCTGAGCCTTCAACTGCACCAACAGAAATAGAAAATCTAGTTTTGCTGTCTGCTAATGACATTAGTGCGTTTCCTCAATGGTCACCTACCGTCGTCAAAGAGGAACAAAACAGGGATATAATTACAGGAGGAACACTCGCGTCTCCATTTTCCTGTAAAACATACAGCCTGCTATAGCTCTTTATGGATTTTTCCCAACACATGTATGCACACACACATGCATAGACACCCCACACTGCCCTATGGCAGGTAATGAATCATTTTCCTCCATATCATGTTATCCCTTGTAATTAGGCTATTCAAGGTGAACACAAGGAGAAACGGAAACCATGTTATTGACCATATGAGAAATTCATTAAAAGAGCTGCATAAGTGTCATTTGAGCCCTCCTTTCAATTTCCGCTAACAGGGAGATGAAAGAGCTGTCAGAGAAAAAAAGCTGAAGCTGTCATATTCCATGTATGTGTTAATTTCCATTCAGTGGCCAGACAGCATTGTCAGTGGGTATTGTTGCCACAATAAAATATCCAGAAGGAGATGTGCGATAACTGCTGTTATCCAGCTCTGTAATAAAACACATCTCAGCTGCAATGTCACACCTTATTTTTCAGTCATCACGTTGTTTTCCTTACAGGAAATCTCACTGGGATATACTTTTACTGTCTGTCTTTAAACATCTGGCATGTCTTCTTTCTGCAGGGGCAACAGGGTTGTACTTCCCTCAAAATGAATACACTGAGACGGTGTACGTTGGCCAGCCAGCAGGTACTCCGATCCTCCAGCTCCACGCCATGCTCGACAGTGACTCTGAGCGGGCACATTTCTACCTGTGCTGGGGGAGTGCTTTCAGGCGTCCAGTCTACAGCTCGTGGTTCCACCTGGACATCAACACTGGAATACTGTCTTTAAACAAAACTCTGGAGGAGAGCGACTTTGCCTTGCTAAGTGAGTTGGGTACAAGCATAATGTCAATTCAGTTTTCACTGCCAGGTATCCTGTACACAAGAAAGTAGATTAGTTTCTTGATGTTTATGCTCTTTGCATACTAATGAAGCTCTGGCTCCGTGTTTTCAGCTGTCTGCCTTCAGGATGATAATGTAATTACATAAAGGCAAAAAAGAGCACAGTCATCAAAAAGAGCTTGTGATTAAAATGCCTCTTGTTTTTGTTTTGGATCAGATCAACATTCATGGTCTGTCAAGAAGTTGCTCCTCCATGCCGTGGTTTTTCCTGACTTCTCTAAGAAGCCCCAATGCATCAGCAGAAACGTCCCCCGTATCACCCTGGACTTTGTCAATGCTACGCTGCCACGGTGTGCTCAGACAGATTTGAAGGAACTTTGCTTCCCACACAGAGACACCTCCAACCCACACATCATGGAGAACAGGTTCCCCGGCGCCATACGACAACTTCGACGTCTCACCAGAATCAACATCTGCCCAAACTACACTATCACATATAATGTGGAATCAGGTTAGAGAGATAGAGGAGAAACTCTGTAACAAGAACAAATGACACATTTTCCTGTCTTACAAATAAAATGTTGAATTCTGCTACAGCCTTATGTGCTCTGCTATGGCCGAGCTTATGATGGTTAATCTTAGCAAACCTTAGGTAAATATGGTAAGGTTGCCACCTTCCATGTGGGAGACTGGAGTTTGAATCCCGGCTTGGTCTACCTACAGTAGGGGTCCTTAAGCAAGACCTCTTAACAGTTACCCTGCCTTCCTAGCATCTGCTAAATGTGTACTGGTCTAGCATTTCATTCAATACCCCTCATTGGAACTACAGTACTGCAAACAGCTTCTGTACATTAAACAAAGCATACAGCACTGACAGCATGTGAAATTCTTTTGTTTTTGAATCACATCCATCTGTGACTTAGTATATTATTATACTCATGCACTGACAGATACCCCAGCACCATTCGCTGTAAACGGCAGCACCACAGAGCTGGTGGTGACCGCTCCGTTGGACCGGGAGGAGAGTGAGCGCTACAGACTCCTGCTGGTTTGCACCGTCCGAACAGAAACACTCATCACCAAGGTGGAAACTTCACTGGACATTTTTGTCAATGATGAGGATGATAACGCACCGTATGTGAATGGAACAGACACAACTGATATTATTATCAGCTTCAATCGGACAAAAGTGAGAAGACTAATACAACACTCATTAATTTTGATTGTTTTGTAGACACAGTGTTTTTCCTCCCCCAGAATCTAATATCCTACGTTTTTTGTTTTTTTCCAGGGTGGCACTTTTGGAATCTTGTCTGTCTTTGACAGGGATTTAACCCCCATCTACCCCATAGACCAGAGCCACAATAAGTATGTGGGAACCTTGATCAGTAGTGACCAATGGATAAAGGACACATTTGACATAAAAGGCACCTTCAGGGAAACGACAGCTGCTCATGGAGGCATTCGAGAGACTATTCATGACTATCGTGAGTAATCCAATGACTGGTAAAATCAATCTATTTTATAAATACTGTGATTTTAAAGATGCATTTGCATGTTATGTTTTTCCTCCTTGAAATTAGAGCTTGTGCTGAAGAGAAACCTGTGTGTAACTGAGAATCGCACCGTACAGCTGGACTACCAGGTCAATGACACTACCTATCCTGGTCTAGAAGGAACGGTGTTGTTGCACTTCAACGTCACCATATTACCAGTCCACATCCACTTCGCCAACATCACACATATGTTCTCACTGACACGCAGAGCTTCTGATTATGCACAGGTAGGCTATTGGTGGGAATTTTATTTGACCCCGGATTCTCTTGTTCACATGTTAAAGCGTCTTTAAGCAAGAGCAAAGATGTTTTATCTCTTCTTATAAAGAATTTTAATGATAACCAACACGAGTACGCAATCTCCCCACAGCCTGTATTTGAATCAGGGACCTTCTACAATTTTTTAACATCATAAAAAATATGAATCACATTAACACACTGAGAGACTGCCACCTGCTGGCTCACTAGAAATGTATTGCTGTAATACGGCATTATATAGTGTTTCCGTCATCCTTTCACCTAAATTACCTAATCACCTAATAATATTCAAATGTTTAAGGTTCTGTCTTTTATTCTACTTCCTCTAAGGTTGGCAGAGTCTGTGTGGAAAACTGCCAGCAGTTTGACGGCTTCATTGTCACATACCGGCTCGAGATGCCAGATAAGAACATGTCTGCAGACGCACAGTCCTGCCATGCAGCCATAAGCATCACCCAGGCCCCTGATGAGATGTGGGGGCTGCTCTATGTGAATGATTCAGAAGCTCTGCGCAGGCCTGAGTGCCGGGACCTGCAGTACCTTGTTGTAGCTAGAGAAGAGCACGCCCAGATGGAGTCCAGCATACAGATTTACATCCGGCTGGATGGCGAAGGTGAGACTGCCAGAGTCTACTTTTCACATCATAATCTAATCTGTGCTGCTACATTACTTTACTTCAGTTTTTCCTGGATACAGTAATAGTTCAGAGCCGTTTATGAGACACATAAGTCGATTCTTTTCCAGTTTTCCCTTGTCCCAAGCACCCTTTAAGGATTGGGTTATGTGTGTTTATGGATCCATTTTACATAGCAAACAAGGCCAATCAAGAGAGCCAGCAATTCATGTCCTGTGCACTGAATAGACGGCGAGGAGAATGTGAGTCTGTCCAAGGCCTGGGGGCCACAACAGGGAGATGCCAGTGGAGGCAAGGCTTGGAGAAAGGTATGTTTTATTTCATAACTAACAAATAAAAGTGGTGTTTTTGTAATAGGAAGTAATTTAACTAGAGTGAATGGTAATGGAACAAGTTAAAGACCCAGGTTCAGCATGTGTACCTTTTTTCACTTACATCATTTTGCAACAGGAAGAGTCATGGAAAATCTTGTCTTAAAACAACACCATATGACCGGCCGAGCAAGTTGCTATAGTGACGTATTGTTTTTCAGCAATAACACGAATGTGGTTTAGAATTATCCCTTTCGTCATTCTCATATTTCAGGAATATCTGAAGATTACTCAACCTGCTCCCCTGACCTGCGAACCTGCCCAGATAGCTTTTGTGATGCAGTGGAAAGCAAAGATATGTCAATATGTCCACAAGACTGTACAAGTAATAAACACATTTTTCTCTTTCTACGCTAATTTAAAGCTAAAGAGCTTAATTTGTTTTACAAAAAAGTCTATAAAAATAATTTTAATGGTAATTTGACGTTCGCATTACTTGTTGTTGAAGAGGAGACTGTTACTGGTGGACATGAACGAGGCTTGAGGAACGGGATCCAGGCCGGCTATGGAACCTGCTACTGCTACTCTGAGAAATGTTTCTGTGAAAAGGAAGACATTGAGGGTGAGTTGTCATCATTAATCACACAATAATGCTGCTAATAAAGTGACATACAGCATTGGAATAGTAAAATAGTACTGTGCTACATCCTCTCCTCCAGAGGTGATATGTGACGACATGTGTAAGACCATCATTGCCACAGCTCTGCTCCTCTCCTTCGTCGTTTCCATCCTCCTGTCCTCATACTTCATCCACCGGTACCACAAGAACTCACCCAAACCTCCGATCGCCTCTGCTGAAATGACTTTCCGTCGGCCAGCTCAGGCCTATCCCATCAGCTTCCCTGCTAACAATGTACGCCGAGGCTCTCAGGAATCTATTGAGACTGACACCGTTAAAATACCTGTAAGCTGCACTTTTCATCCAGTGACAGACTTGCCTTTACCTCTGTGTTGCATGCTGGACCGTTCAAGATTTAGAAATATCATTATGTTGTTTCAACAGGAGGATCCTAAGTGGGAGTTTCCTCGTAAAAACCTTGTTCTTGGCAAGACTTTAGGAGAAGGAGAATTTGGAAAAGTTGTCAAAGCCACAGCTTTCAGGCTGAAAGGAAAAGCAGGTTACACTACTGTGGCTGTAAAAATGCTTAAAGGTAAGACTAGCCAGGCAAAGTCCAGACATGCCTGGAAATAGTGGTGATATATGAGGAGTGAAGAGATGAATGGTTTCATCATTATGATCCCCACTTTTCCTGCATAACAGAAAACGCCTCGCACAGTGAGCTGCGTGACCTTCTGTCAGAATTCACTTTACTGAAGCAAGTCAACCATCCGCACGTCATAAAGATGTATGGGGCATGCAGTCAGGACGGTAAGACCTCAGTTCTCAAGCCATCCTTTCTCAGGAGATGTGTGTTGTACATGGAGTTTAAGTTTTGCATTTTGCTGAATAGGTCCATTGTATCTGATTGTGGAGTATGCCAAGTATGGGTCGCTCCGCAACTTCCTGCGTGAGAGTCGGAAAGTTGGCCCAAGCTACATGGGCAGGGACGCCAACCGAAACTCCAGCTACCTGGAAAACCCAGACGACAGGGCACTCACCATGGGTGACCTAATCTCCTTTGCATGGCAGATCTCCAGAGGCATGCAATACCTGGCTGAAATGAAGGTACCTGGCAAACAAGTACTTAAAGTGAAATACTAGAAAACATTTTCAAAAGAAATTGCACAGTAAAGTGCTGCTGAACATTTCCAGGTGAAGTAGCTGCATTTGAAATGCAGATACTGACAGACATTTAAATGTTGCTGTGAGCAGGTAAAATGCTTTAGGTATGTTAGCATTGAAAGGCACTTCAAATGAGCGTGTTGGTCTTACAGCTTGTTCACAGGGACCTTGCAGCACGAAATGTCCTGGTAGCTGAAGGACGGAAGATGAAGATCTCAGACTTTGGCCTTTCCAGGGATGTGTATGAGGAGGACTCTTATGTTAAGAGGAGCAAGGTATGGAAGGGAGGCAGAGAAGTACTATTTAGTATTTAGTCCTTTTATGTAGTATTTACAGAAGTCTTTTAAACTAAATAAAAATGAATAACATAATAAAAATAACAAGGTTTCTTTCTGTTTCCCAGGGCCGTATACCTGTTAAGTGGATGGCAATAGAGTCTTTGTTTGATCACATTTACACAACACAAAGTGATGTGTGAGTATAATCATCAAATAATATATTAACTATTTGAGAAGAATGCTAACAATTACTGGGATAGACTGGAATTAGGTGGAAACACCTAGGTGAATGAATAACATCCTTTAAATTTGATTAAAATATTCTCATGAGCTCTTGGGTTTTCTTCTAGCTGGTCCTTTGGTGTACTGTTGTGGGAGATAGTGACACTTGGAGGAAATCCGTACCCAGGTATTGCTCCTGAACGTCTCTTTAACCTCCTCAAAACTGGCTACAGGATGGAGAGACCAGAAAACTGCACAGAGGAAATGTGAGCTCCACTCTGTTACTCTACAGCATCTAGTCATTTCTACTGAGCGCAATAAGTCCCCTCTTCCACACCTCGACAGTCTTTAAATTATGTTTTTTTTTTCATCCACTGTGAAACTTTCCTTCTCTGCAGGTATAACCTCATGCTGCGGTGTTGGAAACAAGAACCAGACAAGAGGCCGACATTCTCAGATATCAGCAAAGAACTGGAAAAGATGATGGTGAAAAGTCGGGTATGGTGAAGCCATCCAATACATTATAATAAGTTATTCATATCCTTCCACAGGAAAGAAGTGAGGGGAGCTTATTAATCAGCCTTTCCCATGCATTACTGGTGCAGTTTTGATACAACTTCACAGATGCATTATTGAGAAGTGATCATCAGAAGTAAATACTTTTTTCCTTATCCACTCCTTTTGGATTTGCTTCTAACCCAGAATGAACCGTATGTGATTTCTGCTGGACAAAATGTACTGATGGCTTGCTGTTTACACGCTGCGCCTACTTCACTGAATGATCTGTCACTCGTTCCAAATGCTTTAGATACCATAATTAGTGTTTGTGGAACAATCCTAAAATGCGGCCTTGGGCAGAGTAATCACAGAGCATTCCAGTCAGGCTCCTGCTGCTAAAGTGAGGCTAAATATAGCGTGTTTAAGGACAAGGGAATGCAGACATCCAAGAATACAGCAGGATAGTTCTTCACTGTTGTCAAAAACAGCAGACATGCTGCACAAATGTCTGCAGGATCTTTGTCTGACCTTCAGCATGTTCACACTCAGCCGTGTGCTGTGAGTCCTCTGCTCCTTAATCAGCCTAATCACACTCTCATCTGCTCTTGTCAGGATTACCTGGACCTGGCGGCGTCCACACCAGCCGATGCCCTGCTCTATGACGACGCCCTCTCCGAAGAGGACACACCACTAGTGGACTGTAATAACGCCCCTCTCCCTCGAACCCTCCCCTCCACATGGATTGAAAACAAGCTCTATGGTAGAATCTCCCATGCATTTACTAGATTTTAGAAAAAGGCCACACAACACATTTTTTGGCAAGTTGTGATTGGCTTTTCTGTAGTCAAGTGTGTGTGACTGTGACCTAGGCATGCCTTTTTGCTGATTAATGCTGACATATCTCCCATTTCATCGTAAATGAGAGGCTCAGTGAAAAAAAAGATCTTGTGTCTCGACTGTTTTTGTTTTATTTGGACCTGCTTCTAATGTACATGAGCGCTGACTAAAAGTGCCACATTTGTAAATATTGAATATATATTCTTCATTCTAATTTATATTGCACCTCTCATACTCGTGCTTCATCTGCATCTTATTTGTACATAGTTTGTTTTGTCGTTCCATCACGTTTCCATTGTCGTCATTCCATCATTACATTGGAAGAAACAGTGTGTAACATTTGAAACAGGTCCTTGTTGAATCAATCACTCATTGTGGTTTGAATTCCAGATTGTATTAAATTTCCTGACTTTCTAATGTATATTAGCTTTTAATCTATAATGATTCCTAAATGCTGAACAGAGAAACAGTAAGGCTTTTAAACACAACTCTCAAGTGACATTGATCAAAAATAAAGAACATATTGAAAAAGTTATTTGTTGCCCAAAAGCGTAGCTCTAATACATGAGCAGCATTACGGCTTTGATAAATTAGAAAAGCACCAGTAAATACATTATGTTATCTTTAATTTCATTTAGCACAAACAAAGCCACAGCTTCATGAGGAGTTGTTTTAAAGAGAGGCACTGCAGAGTTTGAGTTGAGAGCCTTACTGTCTGCACGCTGTTTATCTTTCACTGAGTGCAGAAGATTGATATGTTCTCGTTTTTAGGCATGTCATACCCGAACTGGCCCGAGAAGAGCCCGGTACCGCTCAACAGACATGATGCCACTAATCCAGTCTTTACAAGATATGCCAATGATAGTGTTTATGCAAACTGGATGGCTTTGCCTTCACCCGCAAAAGCTGTGGACAAGCTTGATAGCTAAAGACAAACCAACACTGTAGAAAAGATTACGAATTGGTAGATGTGTATATTTCTATAAGACTGTACAAATACAATCTGATGTTAAAGTTGGTTCCCTTTTATTTCTGTTGCACGGGCATTCAACGTTTAAACCTGGGGTCTTTCTGCTGCAAAAAACGGCTGGATCTACTTAGACCATGCTTCGTTCAGCTCTTCACTATGTTAATTATTACCTCACGGGTCATGTTGGCCAAGTTGTTTCACTGCATGACTATTGTACCAGATTGTCAGTGTCAATGTCTTTTAAGTGCCTGTGCCGCTTCTACAATAGCCTCCAACTATTAATATGCGACTGTGAAGATCTTGTTCCAGCTTGGGAATTAAAGGGAACGTCTTTACCATCACCTGTTGTAGATAGGTGGGATTGAGTGGATAAAAGCGAAATTCTGAACTTGTTCTGAAAATGTAAGTTTCTACTTTAGAGGAATGTGCTCCTCGAAATGTCAAAGACCCATTTTGTGTTTCTCCCACAAGATGTTTCTTGCCAAAGAAAAGTACCACAGACATGTTCAGTGAATGGTTTTCTTGCTTTTGTTCTTTTTTTCTTTTTTTACATGAAAAATATCAACTTGCGAGTGCTACTCCAGTGTAAGGACATGACATGTAATGTGGATTGTGACCATGTCCTGTGTCAGACTACAGCTGATTTTTTTTTTTTTTTATTCACTGTTATGGCAATCGTTGTGGAAAATCTATGATTATGTAAACTAGTTCTAGAGTGTTATCATTATGTTATTATTTGATTATGTTCCAGTTAATAATAAATATTAAAAATGTGCAGTATCTCTGTCTCATAAATCAAACAGTATTCTCTTATGTGGTGAATTAATATTAATGCAGCCTGTGTTTGATGATTGACATTAATTACTTTCTACTATAATATTACAATATCAGTTTTTTCTCAGTTCACCATCAGCCATGATTTGTTGTACACTTATTATTATAAACTCTAGCTTGCAAAATGTTTATTTCTAAATCATTATTAAACATTTGCAGTAGTTACCTGGAAAGCATCTGTCTGTAGAATGTTTAGTCTTGCAGAATTGGTCTTGCAGTCTTTGTGTGCCTTCTACATTTTCATCTCTGCTCCTGTCTGGTTTAGTCTGTAAGCAAAAATCTAGGTTTTTATGATAAAAATGAACTTGATACTTTAAAAACTAGAATCTTAAACTCATTCATTTGGAAAATGTACTTTATATATTATATATTGGTTCTAGCATTACAGACTTTTTGTAGATTTTTATAGATTTTTATTTTGCCACTACAAAATTAAGATATACATCATAAAGTACCCTCTACCCATTGATATTCATCCTTTCCATTATCAGTATATACATTCTACTGTGTAATATTGATGTGCCTTTAACAGCAACATGTGAACAAGCTCAACTTCAAACCCTAAAAAACATCTTTCATAAAAGAGAAAATAATCTGTCATGAGGCCTCTGTGTTTTCCCCATAAAGCATGGTGCTTTGATAGGCGCCAGAACCCTCCCAGTCTTAATGGAAACGAATAAAGGAAATGAATAAATAAAAGAACAACTAAAAATAGAACCTCATGAGAACATTTCCTGATTTACTTCATGTACCATAGTGATAACCACAGAGATCCCGTGTTTGCACATTAAACAAGTGATCTGTATCTAGTTACAGCCCCATACTTCAGTGTTAATTCAATTTAGAGTTGTCAGCCAGTGTATCTCCATAGATAAGAGTTTTGTTTTGCTGGTCATGACAACGAAATATAAAATAGGAAAAGTACTAAGTAAAGGGAAGAAAAAAATATCTTGGGGCTAATGAAATTACTGTTAAATAATAATAATGCTTAATTTTAATGATTCACTTGACAGATTAATATTACAATGAACATTTGCATTAAATAAATCTAATTCAATATAACGATAATTATAAAAAGAATATGTTATTATTATGAACGAAGGCTCTTCAACGTGTTTGATGACGACACTCCCTCTGAGAGCTCCCATTGGTTACTTTTTACCGGAAGTAGACCGCCGCTCACTCTTTTCTCTTTGCTCCGTGGCATTTTGCAGCAGAGGCTTTCTGCCGCTGTTGGTTTTCTACCAAACCTATACCTATAAACCCAAGGAGTAAGTGACAAAAGCGGGAATATGTGAGTAATTGTTTTTTCACAAACATTACTGAGTAGCAGGTTGTTTAACAACCATGAAACAACATGAACGTGTAGGGAAGCTCTTAAACGTTGCTAAGCTAGCTGCAGAGACGTGGCAATGTCCGGTTTGGACTTTTCAAAATTAGTGCACATGTAATATCTTCAGAGGGACAGAATATCCGATATTTTACAATTTCACTTTTTACACAACAGCGTGTTAAATAGCTACAGGGACATTTATATTCTAGAATAATAACCACTCTTTAAAATGCATGTGTGCTAAACTGCAATCCACATGTAAACCTCTTTCTGTGTAAGGTTGTACTTAACCAGATAAATAAAGTGACAGGTCAAACACATCCTCACAAACTAAATCTCATCATTTTCAAAACACACTGAAAGATCAGTGATAATTTGTCACTGTAACCACAACCTATATTTGTCTGCATGAGTTGACATGTATTAATTAAGTAAGCTGAGTGAAATTTACAAGTCTCTGTTGGTTTGCAAATCTGTAGTTTCTCCTACCATCAGACTTTAGATACATTCATATCAAGTGGAAGATCAGTGTTAAGTTTACTGTGGATTTTAGTCAGTGCTGTATTTATCTTTATATTTATCCTTGTCCTTGACAGAAAACAAGTTACAGAAGGGATACATTTAGGACATATTCTGTAAATCAGTGTGTACTATTTCAGTGGGATTTTTTCTTTCTTAGGTTGAATTAGCAGTTTCAAAGGTTTCTCTCATTAAGGGTTTTTACTGAATGTTACACTTTGTAACCCTAATGGCCTTTTCTGTATGTATGAACTCATTGTGGGACAAATATAGATAGAGTTGTGAAGGCACTTTACATAAAAAGTAGTCCAGCAAGTTTTTGTTACTAGTTTTCAGACTAGTTTGAACTAGTTGAACTTTTTATGTTGGTATGTGTGGTCTAGAAAATCTCTGAATTCTTGTTCTAATATTCTAAAAAAAACCTTTTACTTTACTTTTACTTTGGAAGTCTAACTACAAAGAAATGGTTGCAGTGGGGTTTTAAAACAGAGTAGTGTTTTTTCCAGCCCTGGCTCTCTGGTCTTTTTGCCTGCTGATTTTCATTACAGCTGTCTTCAGTCTGATTTACAGGTTTAGGCCTATTCTGGGTGCCAGGATAGAAAGCTGCAGAGATTTCCACTCTTTTTAGACTTGTTCTAGGCCAGAATAAGTAGTGTGTCATTTCTGTTGGACAACATGTACTGATGGCTTGCTGTTTAGAGTCACATGCACATAGACACATGCTGTGTAGATTTGACTGTGTGACCTTCAGTAAACAAAGTGTGCTCGGCATGTGGAGGGTAAGAGGTGGTGTTTAAATTCAACTAGGCTACATACTCAGGCTTTCCTGCCTTGCCTCAGAAGTGAAGAATCCATTGAAAACGCAGACCTGTAAGCCACAAGATTAGCAGGAGAACAACCTTGAATATTGTGCCATTTGAATTCTTGCTACAAAGGTACCGTTTTGTAGACTATTGATGCTGTTGTGCTTTTATTTTGAAATGGAAAAGGTCATAGCGGAAGTCCGTCTTCAGCTCTCGCCCACCAGTTTTCCTCTGTGCTGTTGTTTAGCTGAGAGCTAGCCGCCATATGCTAGCGAGGACAGTTCAGGTGTAGGTAATTGTTTCTGTCCCTGCTTGGTCAGGATTAATCTTTGAAATGTAAAATCTACTTACAGGTTGGAAACACTGAAGACGTTGTTACAGAGAATAATGTATTTAATTTATTGTAAATAAAACTGAAATAGTTCATTACCAAAGCTGCCTCAATGGTAATCTTGTATTATCAAATGTTATTGTTTAACTATCTGCTAATGAGACAATGAAATAAATGAGACTTGAAGAAAACTCACACTGTATTAGAAGAGTTCATGGCTTATTGTGAATTTCTTTAATTTTCTCAGGTGATCATTGCATGGATCTACACAAAACAAATGTATGAAAACACTGATACTTTGGAGCCAAGAACCAATATCTTCAATGCAAAATGACATAAAGACCTTTAGGAGCAGAAGCATGCTCTAAATTATGTGATCACAGGGGAAAGGGAATGCAGACTTCCCAGCTATAGCTTGTATGTGAGCGTGATGCCCAGGCGGGGATTGCCATTCCAGGGCCGGGTCCGCTGGCTATTCCTGGGCCTTTTCCTGCTGTTGGTGCTACTGCTGTTTGCATATCTGCTGGAGTGCACCCCTCCAGCAGATGTCAGTCTGGTACTGCCTGGTCTAACAGGAGAGACTTATGGGAAGGAGTACTACCAGGCCCTGCTGCAGGAACAGGAGGAGCGCCACCTAAACCGTGCTGCCAGCCTGAAGCGCCAAATTGCCCAGCTCAAGCAGGAGCTGCAGGAAATGAATGAGAAGCTGAAGCTCCTGCAGGATAAGAAGGAGCCCCCCGGGGTGAAGGGCCCAGATGAAACTAAAGACCAAGAGCCAGGAGATCTGCTGGAGTACCTGCACTCTCAGATTGACAAGGCCGAAGTCAACACAGGGGCACGTCTGCCCAGCGAGTATGCCCTGGTGCCCTTTGAAAGTTTTACCTCGTCCAAGGTGTATCAGCTGGAAATGGGGCTGACGCGGCACCCAGAGGAGAAACCTGTCCGCAAAGACCGCAGGGACGAGCTTGTGGAGGTCATTGAGGCTGCATTGGACATCATCAACAACCCAGATGAGGAGGATGGTGTGGAGGACGACATGCCAATGCAGAGACAAACTTACACTGAGGGTCACTTTACAGAAGGTAAAACGCACAGGCTGCAAACCTATTATTTATTTGCTTGTTCAGTGTGACAATGTTTTTCCCTAAACTGTTATTTGGCAGGACTGTACAGGACAGAGAGGGACAAAGGGACACTTTACGAGCTCTTCTTTGCCAAGGAGGATTCCAGCAGTTTCCGTCATGTCACGCTCTTCAGGCCCTTTGGTCCCTTAATGAAAGTCAGAAGTACATCTGTAGAAACATCAGGGATGATTATTAACATCATTGTGCCGCTGGCAGGCAGAGTAGAAACTTTCTCACAGTTTTTACACAACTTCAGGTACGAATAAATCCAAAAATGTCCATCTGTTGGAGCTAGTTCAGTTTAAGATTGCTAATGGACATCCTGGCTTAGTTTTTATCAGTGTTGTGTAAAGTAGTATAAACGTAATGTGTGTTTTGTTTTTTTGTAATAAATTTGAAAATGGATTGTATGTGTAAATGTTTTCAGGGTGGTATGCATACAGCAGGACAGAAGAGTACATCTCACGGTGGTTTACTTTGGGCAGGAGGGTCTACAAGAGGTGAAGACGTCATTGGAAAAAATGTCAAGGTTTGTGGCAGAGAAAGAACTGTGGCCATGCTTGTACGAGGTTTGTTTCATGGGAATTAAAATCGAATGCATTTGTTGTTTTCCAGAGAAGAGAGCTTCTCCAATTACACCCTGATTCCAGTGAATGAGGAGTTTTCTCGTGGTCGAGGTCTTGATATTGGAGCTCATGACTGGAAGAAAGGGGACGTCTTAATGTTCTTTTGTGATGTTGACATCCATTTCACACTGGAGTTCCTTAACACCTGTCGTCTCCACAGTGCTCCAAGTAGGTCTTTACTGTACAAGTTATATTCCAGATTTGTTATATTAACAGTCTCTCTGAGCTTTTATATAAGTCAAGTGTCACTAAGTATGCTACATTGTATTTAATTGTTTTGGGTTTTTTAGACAAGAAAGTCTTTTATCCAGTGGTGTTCAGCCTGTACAATCCTGCCATTGTCTACGGAAATTTGGAGCTGGCTCCACCCATTGAACTTCAACTTGTAAGAAGTGAAACTACTAATCTAAATGTATCAGTAGATTATTATTTAGACAATAAAAATTCAGTTTGTGCATATATAAATTAAAACTCTCTTTTCTATTAGATTCACAAAAAAGATGCTGGATTCTGGAGAGATTTTGGCTTTGGAATGACGTGTCAGTATCGCTCGGATTTCCTGAATATTGGTAAGTGCAGCTCACTAATGACTTTACACTTTATTTACTCATCAACTGGCAATGTTGACTTAACGCTTTACAAAATTATATACCTCTCTCAGGAGGGTTTGATCTAGAAGTCAAAGGCTGGGGTGTGGAAGACGTCCACTTGTACAGGAAATATCTACGAAGTGACCTGATAGTGATCCGAACACCAGTGTCGGGTCTCTTCCACATGTGGCATGAGAAGCAGTGTGCCGATGAGCTGACGCCGGAGCAGTACCGCATGTGCATCCAGTCCAAAGCCATGAACGAGGCCTCCCACCCTCACCTGGGCATGCTGGTATTCCGTGAGGAGATTGAGGCTCACCTACGGAAGCAGGCCTTCAAGACTCAGAGCAAAACAGAGGACTGAGGACGCCTGGATGTGCTCACATTCATTCCAATGTTAAGATTGCGAGGTGCTGATAGTATTAACTCACTACGGCAAAGACACGTTTATATGGATCCTTCAACATTTCGTCGCACAGCTGTAGACAAATGAATGTACAAAAAGCACATGGATAAATGTGAAACTTCACAACATGGTACAACTCTTAAAGAAGAGCTACAGCAGTATCAACCAAAACCAAATGGTCTAATTCCTCTTATTTAACCTGCTGAAGGAAAACGTACACATGTAGAATTTGGATTAAGGTTGATGCAATTTGATTGTTGAAATAATTTCAGTGAGCATGCAGTTAACTTGGGAAACAAACTTCATTAAGCCTGCTTCAAACAAAGCACCTGACTTGCAACCAATGTCTTCTTTTTTCTCTGCTGTGCAACTACCTTCCTCCGCTGAGTGTGACCTCAGTCAGATTTCAGCTGCTTCAAAGGTCAAATACAACCAGTCGTCATATTTGAAAAGGTTCTAGATAAACAGCAGTAAAAAGGGGAATAAGTCTTAATTATTAAACTAAGTATTAACTGTTGACAAAAGGTATAAGAAGTTGTTGCACTTTCTCAAAATGAAAGTTAAAGAAATGCAGGTTGTGATACAAGCCTGTACATCTCTACCGATTCTCAGCTTTGTCTTAAGATTAATGTCTGTATACAGTGTATTAGCAGTTGTGTATGGAGCTATACTATTCTGTTGTGGAGGAAAAAAGGGACCTTTCATATGTGTTTTGTGACAGTCAGTCTTCCTTTTCTGATGACAGCTTCGACAGGTTCAGAAGTATGTTGATAAAATAGAGCCAGAAGCAAAGATCTGCTAATAGCATGCAGTGTTGTATCAGGTCTCTGTCGACCAGTGTTATTGTTTATATAACGAAGACTTGTCATTTATGCCTATTAGGAATAATTCACAGCACTATAATTCCTAATATTCGACTGAGATTGAATGTCCAAGCTACTTTTGTAAATATGTTTCTAGTATCTTTTGTTTCCTATACATAGGTCGAATACTTTTGTTGTATGTGCCTACATGCTTAGTGATGTTGAAGATTGTTTTGAAGATGTTTGAAGCTGTTTCCACAGCTGTAGGCCTGTTCACTTTATTCCATCTCATAATGAGAGAGGACTTTACAGCTGAAGAGCTCAGTCACAGATGTTAGCGGCTTAATGTTACAGCTGTGAAAGGCGTACGTAGAGCAGGAGAGAAGTGCTTTATTTTTCTCGCGGTGACAGCAGGTTATACTTGGATCTCATCCTGTACTGTAATTATTTTTAATCAGTGCTTTTGCAAATATTACGCCTTTCTGTAGATAGTTTCTAAGTCTCCTCACCCTGCAGGAGAAACATTACATGTCTTCCTCTCAGCAGTACATAACAATTCAAAGAGTTTGTGGAAGGAAATGATTTATTTTGAAATTTGGGCCATGAAATAAAACTTACAGAAGGCTACTATGTAATTTCTGCTGTTAGCATTTGATTTGATGATACATATTTTCAGTAAACCACCTATAATTTATACTATAAAAATGTCATATCAAACCTGCCAAGTGTTTTTTAATCTACTCATTCACTCGTTTCTTAATTTAAGACAAATGGCATAATACAATTGTATTACTCATCTGTATACAGTAAACTACATGGATAGAAAATTAAAGATAAAAAACAGGAAAAGTATAATCAAAATCTGAGAGATCTGACATGAAGTTTTCAGACGGGCTTATTTTAATCTCAGGTGCTTCATTAATGGGCTATGCTTTCTGGATGGATCTCCATGGTCTTGTAGATCTCTTTGAGAAGGAGCAGAGCTGTGTCTTCAGATTCCCTAAAAAAAAAAACAAGACACGTGTGAGTATAAACTCTTCACACTCATCTGCTAACAGGTCAGACAGAGTGGTAGAGCTGCAGACGTTTTTTCACAGACGTTTTTTCACAATAGGAAAAACACAGGTGTAAGTAACAAAATTAAAGCTTAGATTTGCAATGCTTTAATAATCAGGGGCTCATAAATACGGAAAGAGACTAGTAGATATCATCCAATGATTAAGTCGTAATCTTCATCATTTTTACTTAATGCAGCGAGGAAGATCTGTGGATTTCGACATAGGAAATGTTTCTTGGAGTAACTTATTTAAAGTCGGTATTCACAGGAGGATGGTGCCCTGAGTACTGTGTTAAGACTTTTATCCATCATCTATACTGTAGAGAGTGGCCCTACCTATTCTTTAATTACTGTTGACATCACAGTGTGATTCACGGTAACAGGACCTTGAATATTAAACTTGTTGAAGTGCAGTAATAAAATGTCTGAGTGAAGGAAAATCATCTTTACCAGTAGCAGAGATGACTTTGGAGGGCAAACAGGTACTCATTGAAACTCTCGATGGGCTTCTCCTGCAGGACGTAATCAATGCGATTTCCTCCATTTAACATCCCTATCTTCACTTGAGGCTCCTCTTCTTTTTGTGGCTCAGCGCACTCGACAATCTTGTGCTCTGTGTCAGACCAGAATAACCTTATTATTTTTGAAACATTATCAAAATAACATGATTCAAGATTCACAAATCAGAGAAACTCACCTTCTTCCTCTTGTTTTTCTTGCTCTTCGATCTGATTGGCCACGATGGCGAGCTGAGCCTGAAGTTGAGCAGATGAGGTGTGTGCACGGGCAAACTCATTGAGTGTCTGCCAGGCGCTCTTCAAGGAGCTGATGAAACCCTGCTTCAGGTCAGAGCCCATCCTAGAGAGACTCTCCTTCAGTTCTGAAAAACAGAGGGCCATTAATTCCTCAAGTTTTTAACACAACTAAAACATTTTTCTTTATTTAGAACCAAAACATCCTCTGTCATCCCAACATATGTTTATTTTGAGAGAAAAAAATAACACTATTTTACTTCATTATTGTCTTTAAAATTACACAACAACAAAAGAAAATACCATATACCATAATATCAGTCTAAAGAAAAAGAGGACACAACTAGACAAATCAGTTTTAGCTACCTTGAAAACACATAAACATGTTTGAGGTTATCTGAAGTGATGCGAACAGACATTGAGAAAAACAATCGTCTTACCAAGGTGAAGCCTCTTCCTCCCCTTGTGATGAGGGATCAAAACAGGCTTCAGCTCCAAGTCTGGCATTATCATGGGCTCGATCCTGTATGCCACTGGGTCCAACTTAAAAGACAAGTAGTGGCTGGTTAGATATTGATTATACTTTTAGGTTCATGGTTTATACTCTGCCTGTCCAAAAAAACATAAAACACACACTTTTGTTGAACCGCCTTTAGCTTTGATTAAAACATGCATTCGCCATGACATCGTTTCGATAAGCTTCTGCAATGCCACAACATTTATTCACCAAGATCTTGTATTGATAATGGGAGAGTTGGACCACTGCACAAAGTCTCCAGCACCTCCCAAAGTTTCTCAAGGGGTCAAGGTAGGCACTAGGCATGATGGGGGCTCCTCTTCTTACCCTGATGCTCCCATCACTCTGTAATATCTGGACTCATCAGACCACATGACCTTCTTCCATTGGACAGTTCTTAACCCAGTTTTAGTAGTTTCTATCTCCTTAGATGTTTTCTTTGCTTGATGCATACCAATAATTTGACCCTTCTGAAACAGATAAACATATTTTCCACAACCACAGGATGTGTCTGCCTACATGGTTGTTTAAGAAATGAGAAGCTACTCGCAGCATCAGTTAGGGTTAAATAACTTGTTGCCAGCTGAAACATAATCATCATAATCATCCAGTGGGAGGCTCCTACCTATTTGCTTAGTTAAATGTAGGTGGTAATTTATTTTTGGATGGGCAGTTTATTTTCATACAGAGTAACTAATGTGTGCAGAAGCAGGGTCATTCCTCCAGGATGCAGGTTAGACAAGCCGCATACCGGATGGTAGATGTTGTAGAATCTCTTGCAGGTTGGCAGCTGGTACGTCTCTTCAATCTTTTCCAGCCCTCGGACTGTCAGGAACATGCCAATCGGAGAACCCAAGGCAAAGAAATTCACTGGCTCAAAGTCCAGAGTGTGGTAGACCACTGACACCTGCAGGGCAAAGCATTAATAAAATGATTATTAAAGAAAAATTCTCAATCTTCATCACTTCTTTTGACCTTCTGTTTTAGGTCACATTTACCTGTCCAGTACCAACTTCAAAGCAATTGTAGTCCACATGGATGGAGGAAATGCTGTTGCCTGCAGGAAGTTTCTTCATAGAGAGCTCAGGTAGACCTTCTGGAGCTGGTGGTGGTGCCGCAACCTGAATGACATCTTTTACTTCTGCTTTCTGCTCTTGTGTTGCCTGCGGGAACAAAAAAAGATTTGTCCATCTTTATCATTATCAACACTCACGTTTGCAGGCCTCACCACACATTTATGAGAGAAACATACCTGCTTATTCACTCTTTCTTTGACAAACTTGGCAATCTTTTTCCTGGGACCCAGAGGAATTCCCATCTCTTTCAGGTCTTCGATTGTGCACATAAACTGAAAGAATGTAAGCACAAAATGTGACAGCCACCACTAAGGGCTATCATATCACATCACAGACTTTTAAATATTATCAGCTCTGTGACCTTTACAGCATACAGTCTTCTAACAAACCAATTTTGTTATGTTGTATTACTTTTAAAAGACATTTTTGAAGACTCTACATGCTCTGGAGTTTCTCATTTTTCATAAAATAGCTATTAATCAGCTATAAATTCTTACAAAAGATTCAATGTCAATCTTCTCGTCATCAAAAGTACTCTTGTACTCGGACAGGCCCAGATGTTCCAGCACAGTAGAAATATCCTCAAACTCCTCCCCGTCTTCTTTGGGCTCTACTTCAACAGATGGATGTGTGACAGCAGCATTTGCCTGTGAAACAGGGGCTGCCACCTGATATGGGAAGCAGAATTTACAATTAGGTACTGCAAATTGTTTTTGATATGCTCCACTGTGTGCACCAGTATGACAAAGGACTAAAACTAATTATGGTTAATATTACACAATGAATACACAGTTCTTTTGTTGATAAATCTGATGTTTTTCAATTGATTGATTGTAACAGTAACAGATGATGTTACTGTATATAAATCAACTGATGTCTAACCTGTTTGGTTTCTCCATTAGCTGTGGGCATGATTGGCACAGCCAGTGCATTCTTTTGATTTGACAGCAGGTCAAATAGAATCAATGAACCTGCAAGAGCAAAGGCGACAAGACAGTCTAGCTGAATAATGCAATAAAAAATAAATCAGCCGAGCTAAAGCCACCAATACACTGGTTTATTACCTAAACTGTGTCCAGCCACTGATATTCCTCCTCTGTAGTCTGGGTTCCTCTTCATGAACAGGGCATAAAGTCTATTAATCTCCAGAGCAACTGTGTCCATGATGGTCTGGCAGTAAGTGGGACTGTTGTAGAAAAGCACATCTAACAGTGTCTCGTTTGTGAAGTGACGTAAACGTCCAATGCTGGGCAAGGTGATCTTCTTTATCTTCCTACAAAGAGAAATAGAGTCCCAAGAAAATTTTTCCATTGCAGTCCAAACAGCAGCTGATAACAACAACCACCTGTGTATGTCATAAAACTTCCTTTTGTTTCATGACAATAGGATCCAATAGTCCATCGTCATTGTAAACCTGCCTCATCTCACCTGTCCACCCCTGTGGCATCTCCGTGTAGAGCCGTATGCCACTGAACAGGCAGGAACTCCACCCTGCTAATGGCTTGCTCATCCAGCGATTTCTTAAAGTGACTTTGCAGCAGCTTCAGCGAGACATTGCGGAAATCGTCAACTGAAGGCACAAGGATTTGTACAGTTTATTTGATAAATAGCATCACCACAGGAGCTTCACCAACTCTGAAGAATGTCATGACTGTGTGGTACTCACCACATTCGACCATGCTCCTAAACCTCAGGTCACACACTGGACCGATTCCATGAACCATGAACACAAGATGATCCACCTTGGAGTGCTCACCTGAAAATTATGCACATGAACTTTACTTACTGATCTACACGTTCAATGACTGCATCTTTATTTAAACCTCAAATCTGAGCCCTTAAATTATAATTAAGATGCATTACACTTACAGCCAGTGATTAAAATGCATCTCATGGTTAAATCTGACTTAACGTTTCCTCATAAAACATTTTATGATGGCTGGTACCTCAAACATCTTCTGAAGTGCCTTATCTCATTTTATAGTGTCCTGACACTCTATTTTTATTGAAGTACTATTTTATTTCTTGATGAATGAAGCATTATTTTTCTTGATGAATTTTGAGTTTAAAATATTATAATATATATATATATATAAAAGTATTGTAGGGTTTTATGTATTTCTTTTTTTTTAAGTGCCTGCACTTAGATTAAATTAACTTGAGTAAAGAAGAGCTTCACTACCATCTGGCACTACATCATGGTCATCATCAATCCCCCTTTTCACCACTCTGGGCCTGGTCTGGCCATCCTGAGTTGTGCCCCACTCATCTGGCATGGAGGAGGGCTGAAACTGAACAATCACCTACAGAGGCAAAGAGAATCATCGTCACTCATTACCTAAAAGGATTAGTCACAACATGATCACCATGTAAAACTCATCAGACAAACGTTTACCTTTGGATTGTGCATGACAATGGTTTCTCCTGATGGGAACTCCAGTCTACGGTGCCACTGGTTGGTAGATACAGCTTTCTTATATTCTGCCTGTGAGTAAATTGCACATTTGATTTGATGCAAAACTTGGTGAAAATAGATGTGTTTGATCGGAGAAAGCGATGCAATTTTAGAATCCACAATTTATTAACAAGTATGTTTCTGATTGACTGCAAAAGTGAGACAAACCTCCAACTTGTCACTAAACTCCTCAGAGTAAGGTGTAAAGCGGCTATCTGTATCCCCTTTGTAGAACCAGGTGCAGCGCTGAACCTCTGTAGGCTCCTCCTCCCAGTACACCGCAGTCCGCATGCGGTCATAGAGTTGCACATCATAACGTCCTCCATCTGTACGTATGATCACATTTTCTGGGTCTGGTTGAACTAGAAAAAGAACACCAACATTGCCATGGTTAGCAGTTCAGGTTTCTCTAGATAAACACATTCACAAATTAGCATGTCTCGTACACCATCATACCTGAGTTGTATGTCTCTTCTAGCTGAATGGAGTCAATAATACTGAAAGGAAGCCATACACTTTTTGACTCCACTTGCTTACAGTAGAACCAGTGAGGCTGAACAGCTTCATAGACATTGTAGTTATATGGCATCATGGGACCTGCAGGGACTATTGCTCCAGCAGTGGTGGCTGGAGGAGGAGGTGCTTGAATCTGTGTAGGAGGAGGCTGAAGAGAGAAGAAAGAAATCCTTGACTCATGCAGCATTTGCTCTTCACATTTCATTTATTTGCAGATTTAATCTGACAGACCAATCAGCTGATATTTACCTTAGTGAATAGTAGGTCCGGACATTGGGAACGCCTGTGGTGGAGAGGTGAGAGAGTAGGGAGTCTGTTGAGGTGTGTGCGTTGGTGGCAGCATCTCCGGAGCTGGAATATAAGGACTGGCTCTGCTGCTGGTGGGGGTGTGTCGGTATGGGTTATGAGTCTGTGGCTGCATCTGAGGAGGTGGTGGGGTCATTGTGGTCGGGGGAGGAGTGTGACGTCCCATAGGGCTCTGGTAAACTGTGCTGCCAAACGCTGGAAGAGGAGGGTTCATTTGAGAGCCTGTATGTGGTGGTGGTGGTGGCGGTGAAGCTATGCCAACACTGCTGGGAACAGAAACTGGGCCTGTTGTTGTCTGCGCCGCTGACAGGGCAGGTGGTGGGCACGGCAACTGGCCGATGGATGCAAAAGGATCACTGCTGGTTACAGGGTTGGAGAAGTAGTTAAATGTAGAGGGGGGTGGTGCATTCCCAGAGGTCTGACCAAGAAAGCTGTCTTCTTCACCAACATCAGTAGAATCATCTGATTGACAAAATAGAGTATTATTACAGGAGAAATTAGACTGGACATTACATTTACATATAACAGTATGGCTGACGCTAAGACACCTTTTAATCATTTAATCTCTAATATGACCAGAAAAAACAGAAAATTCCCATCAGACTTTCTCAAAGCCTAAAGTGAAACCTTTAAAGTCTAAAAACACGTCTTTATTTTACCAGTTTACTCAGGTGGAGAGATGTAACCTTTACACTTTAATACAAATGTTTTGATAATATGACTCCTCCATTTGGCTCTTCATACTCTTTATGTAATAAGAACTCAGACGGTGAGTACCCTCACTAACAGACATCACTGTCACTTCGTCCTGACATGAGGTGACACCTCAGACACAGTTTCGCTCTTTTTCTTTCCTTTTGCAATAAAATGATTTAACAGCTGACAGTAGCAAAGGCACCTCGGTGAGCTAGCTATCTTAGCCTGCTAACGACACTGCTAACATCTATAACTTCCCTCCGTCGGTATTTCATCTCACCTCCTGACAACACCGCAGGACCAGTGGCCTGGCTCACTGGTATAAAAGGCAAGTTGAAGTTAAACTCCGGAGCGGTGCTAAACAACAAATTAGCACCGGTGTTTGAAACATTATTATGTTTTCTATCTGCCATTTTCCCCTAGAATTACACGTAGCCACTACCGGAGCAGGGACACAGCACAGGCTCAGCTCTCTAACAGTATTTCCCCTGCCCACACAGATTTTACAGATCTCTAAAACATCGCCAGTAGTTTAACAGTGGAAGGACTCCGCCACACGTCGTTTGTAGATCTACTAAAACTACGCAGGTCACTTGGCTGCTATTCGTTGGTTGTGGGAAAAACAAACAGAATCTCTCGCTACTGCCGCCTACAGGCCAGAGGGACGACTTCCAATGTGAGATTTCTTTCGTCTTCAATGTGCTAAAGCAAGACAACTTTAGTTTTCGCGAAGGACGATCATGTAAAGAGAGGAATTACTAAAGCACCAGGGTCGAATCGATGATAAAACATTCAGACAGTTGCTGTGCAGTAACTCATTCATCCGTCCAACAGCTCCGTCCCTCGGTGGGTCTCCGTGCACAAAACAAACGAACCAGCTCTTCGACTGGTGACGCAAATTTCCCGCCGTCACTTCTGCGCTCCTGTTTGCGGAGAAAGTCAAAAAACAAGTGTTTTGAAGGGATTTTACTTTGAGAGATTTTATATTCTACACACGTTTGTCATTAGCTAATGATGCCTTCGACACAGGACTGGATTAACAACCCTCTGGGTGTTGTTGAAGGGATGTTTGGTAAGAGACACTCCGGAACTTAACAACACTCCTGACAGCTAAACGTTAACGCGTGAACTTAGCTCGTTAGCTACATGGCTGCTTACCAAGCTAGCTGCCATGCTCATCACATGTAGCTGGGTTTTTCCTTGTTCATCGGAAATAACAAATACCTTAATGAAATGTGGGTGCTAGCGCTGCCGTGGCGCCCTAATGAGTTTTCAATCAATGAGAAAGAGTGGTGTTAGAGCTGATGACTTCTGTGCACACATCTAAATGAAAACTGCAGAACATGGCTCAGTCACAGATCCTGATGTGTGTGATAGTCAGTCTTATATAATTGAATTTGCTAAATGCATCCAGTTACAGTATAATGAACCAAATTTCACCGTTTGGAGTATTGTACTGTTATTTTTCATAGTATTATTATTTTGAATGAGTCAGCTGAGTCAGCAACTTATGATATAAGACTTAGTTTGCTCATTACAAATTAAATGTGTAACATATTTAGCAGAAATATCAAAAAGTGTTTTAAAAAAAAATGATGATCTTGTTGATGTTTTAGCTGCTTCCCAGAACAATCCAAACTCTGCATGGGAGGCTAAAGCGGTTGAATTCTTCAAGGATAAGCTAAAAGAGAAGGACGCTCATACCTGGGTAATGAGGCTCTATGATGTTCTGAAAATGTGAATAATACTGAGATACAAAATACGCTGGTACAGTTTAATTCACCACACAACTCCAAATAACCACTTTGAATTTGGTTTAGGTCCCATCTTTGAACGATGTCCCTCTTCACTACCTGAAGCCAAACAGCCTGGTGAAGTTTCGCTGTTTAATCCAAGACATGTTTGATCCAGAATTTTACATGGGAGTCTATGAGACTGTCGATCCCTCTACAAAGGCTAAAGTAAGTGCTTCCTTGGCCTGTCATCGCACGTGTCCAGTGCTTGCATTTTTGCATGCCATCGTATTATCATCTTATTTGACTGTTTGACTATCCCCAGGTGCTGCGATGTGGGAAGTATAAGGATGTAACAGAATGTGGGGTATGTGCACTTCTGTTCAGTAGACCGGGGAATCTGTAAATGCTTCAGTTGAGCTTCAGATTTGCCATTATCACTGATGTACGAATTTATATCTAGGTGGATTTTAACTCCCGAAACACTGTGACTGCAGAGAGACAGACTTTCTACTGTGTGCCAATCCCTGGAGAGAGTCCCTGGGTGAAAGAGATATCCTCATCTTGTCAAAAACCTTGCCATTCCTGCACGAAGGAAGCACAGTCAAATGCATTTTTTTATTACATGGTCTCAGAAGCACCCAACATGTGTGGAAGATATTTTTGAATACTGGCCTCTAGTTTTCCTTAATTGTGTATCACATTTATGCCAGCTCCAGCCAAGCCAGGGTGGTTCCTTCCACTTCTTATGTGCCGAGTAGGCACAAACGAAGCTATGAGGAAGATGATGACGTGGATGACATGGACACACAGCCACAGAAACAGAGGGAGCCACATAGTGGTTTGTGATGCTTTTAAAGTTTTTACATGTGAATGTCTAGTTGATGGCAAATTGGAAACATTATTCATTTAGTGTTTTACTATTACTAAATGTTTTAGATACAAAGATTATATTTAGTTTTGTTTTCATGGAAGTGCGGCGCATGCATGTACCTTTATCCTGGGGGCCGAATGTAATGTTATACATGTGCTTTACTAGAGGGAAACCCTTATCTATAGAAAGGCCCCATCACTGAATGTTGTGTTTAGTTTAGCTGGAACAGTGTGTGTTCCAGCTAAACTAAACACAAGAGTTTTACCTTCCACATTGAAAATTACAAACTGAACTTTTTTTTTTTTTTGACAATTTAAAATTTTAATCAGAAGTCCTCGATTTTAACAACTCCATAACAAATGTATGGTTAAAAGTCACATAGCTGAAGAGTGAATGTTTGACTGTTACGTAGAAAAATAACTTTGTTTCCTGTCTATAAATAAAATGATTCAGTCAATAGTGGATTTTGTCCAAAATGCAGACAGCTCTCCCTCTCTCTGCAGGTCCTCATAGTCCCACAGAACAGCACAGCAATGGTGACTGTAAACGGCAGGAGACTGAAGCTCCCTCTAGCCAGGCTACATCTGCCTCCCATCTCGACCTCAACTTCCCCCTGCCAGGAGAGAAGGGCCCCTCCTGTCTAGTCAAGGTAGAGTATGTCCTGTTTCTGAATGGGTCTCTTCATGTTCTTTTCTGTAACAGGATCTGTTGACACAGTTTTTGTCACATGATTAATTCCAAGTCAAACTATTGTTGTCTGAGGTGATTTCTCCATCATCTGTGTGCTGTTGGCAGGTGTACGATGACTGGGACAGCTTTAAACTGAACGACACACTAGAGGTCTTTGGGATCCTCTCTGTCAGTCCTGCTCTCAGTGCGCTGGCTGATGAAAAGTAAGATGCAGATCATTTGGTGCAGTTTCCTTATGGTGGTGGTCCACTTGTTGGTTACTTATTCTTGGCATGTCCACACAGAGATGTCTCCTCATCTCTCCTGGACCCTGCAGAGTGCATGGAGACTGCAGAGGAGCAGAGAGTGCACAGCCCACCGGCTTCACTCGTCCCTCGCCTCCATATGATCCACGCTAAGTCGCTGCCACACAACAACCCCTTACTGCCCTCTGCCACTTTAGAGGACAACAGTGCCTGTAAGGACACACAGTATGAATGATGCATTCTGACCAATATTTTAATTTCTTTTCCTCTGTTTGTTTGCTTGTGTGTGAGTGATTATAAATGCAAGCAATCATGAATATTTCATCTTGTGCTGATGAACCCACACCCTGACCTAATCCCTGTCAGAACAGACCCAGGGAAATATCACCATATCATATCAACTTTATTCATCAATAAGGTTTGCTGCAGATTAGTCACATTTTTAGTCATTGCAATTTTAGTATTAGTATTTAACAGTACATATGGAAATGAGCACATTTGATTTCCATAAAGCATTGCTAAATAAAACCTGATGCTGAGCTGTTTTGACAAATGCTGTGCATGTCTAGAAAGCAGTAGAGAGCACCAAGATAGTTTTTTATATGGAACTGCAAATGTGCCTTGTTTTTGTCATTAAAGACAAAAACAATTTGACTTGAAAAATCCCCCTGTATTGATTTTTACCTCTACTGCCTTTTATCAAACACAAATGTCAGCTGAGTAAAAATGATTCTTCATACATGTACACATACACCCGGATACTACACAGCTGATAGTATCTGAGCTGGTAAGGTCTGCATACATAACACACATTACATAACAAATTGTCTTCTGTATTCTAAACAGAAAACTACTTGTTATGCTGGTTTTGTTATGTACTGTGACATTAGAGCCATTATTTACACACAGTTTAACTCTGTACATGTACAGAGTCATTTTATTTATTCCTGAACCAATGTGTTAATCGACTTTCTGTCATAAGAAACTGAGTCAATTATTTTCACAGTAAAAAATCAGAAATACAGTTTGACTGTGTTCTAGTGCTATAATCTTAGTGACAGACTGAATCCAGCTATTTTAAAAACATTGTTTTGAATAAAGAGACAACATAAACTGTAGTCAAATTATCATGCTGCCCTGCAGCTGTGGAGGGAGCAGAAAAAAGGGGCCACTATGTTAAAGTGTATTTGTCTTGTCAAACTTTCCGAGACTAGGAATGAAGCAGCAAATGTTTGCCACTGTACAGACAAACATGCACGTCTGTAATAGCTATAGGAACATGTCCGTGTTGTCTCTGTCTTCTTCAGTTTTATCTTCCACCTTGAGCGAGATGGTGTCTGTCAGGGAAGAGCTGCTCGCATACTTCACTCACGTCCTTCTGGGAGACGCCTTGGCTGCTGAGTACCTCGTTCTGCATCTCATCTCTAGCGTGTACGTATCAGCCCAGTCTATAACGTTTAACAGCAGCCTTCCTCTCTATTTGTGGCACCAAAGCCTTTTCATTCATTGTTTGATTATCTTGTAGGTACGCTAGACGAGATGTTCTCCCACTGGGCAAATTCACCTTGAACCTGAGCGGTTGTCCTACAGTCGCTTCGTACACTGAACGCCTCTACCAGATCATCCAGCACCTCGTTCCTTCTGTGAGCGAACTCTGGCGCTCAGCCATTTTTATTTAGTGTGTGTGTGTGTGTGTGTGTGTGTGTGTGTGTGTGTGTGTGTGTGTGTGTGTGTGTGTGTGTGTGTGTGTGTGTGTGTGTGTGTGTGTGTGTGTGTGTGTGTGTGTGTGTGTGTGTGTGTGTGTGTGTGTGTGTGTTTTGGTTGGAATGAAAGATGTTGAAGGAGTTTGTTTCCACCTTGCAGTCGTACTATCTGGGCATGAGCCTCCAGAACATGAACCAGATGCGGTTGGTGCCAAAGAAGGACTATGTGGCCAACAGGCTAGTGAGCGGAGCCCTGCAGCTGGCCAGAAACACTTCCCTCTTTCTAGATGAAACGCAACTGGAGCAGGGACAGCTGGACACAACAGGTGAGGTTTCTAGAAACTACAAGTGGATAATACTGAGAGGACAGACTGCAGTTACTCTCCTTCCTGCAACTTGCAGATGCTCGACTTGGCCAACACTTACCAGACTGGATCTGCTTCTGTGTTTGTGTTTTGTGCTGTAGGCGTGCGCAACGTCACAGCCCTGGGCAACTTGATCTCGTGGCAGAAGGTTGATTATGACTTTAACTACCACCAGATGGAATTCCCCTGCAATATTAACGTGCTCATCGCGTCTGAGGGCCGCTCTCTGCTGCCGGTGAGGATAAAGTGGAATGAGGAGTGCAACCTCTGGGCGAAAACTCACCCCCATCCATCACTGATCCCTACCGCACCCGGTGGGGTGGGATAGAAGGGGTTAGGTTTCCTCCAACCTCTCATGAGACCCAGCAGTGTCAAATGCTGGAGGTTGTTTCCAGCCTGCGTCAAGCTGTGCTCTCAGCTGCCATTGGTCGGCCACAGCAAGCTCTCCAGCACGCGGCTTTAGCATGGGTCTCACACAGTTGTGAACAGCTCGAGGAATGTGCTGTGTGCTATTCCTGTGTGTTGGTCTAATGGGTTACCATGGCGTCAGCTGTGTGCCACAGGAACAATCCTGGGCGCGGCGTCAGGCCTGACCAGCTATTAGTCGTGCCGTGAAGGGCAGCACGCTGTAAACAACGTCCAGGGTTGATTAGAAGTCACAAGTACATGACTGTGTTTAAAACACTGCTCGCTGATGAGCAACTGCAGGGTCACACAACTCTATACGTATGTAATTCGTGTACAGTCATTCTCTGGTACAGTGTCTGTGTTTCTCTTTCTTTACAGTCAGACTGTCAGATACACCTACAGTCTCAGGTTGCCCCGGACCATATGGACGAGTATCTCAGCAGCATCCACGTGCATCAGCAGACCTCGTCACAGCTGAACAAGTTCAGAATGTACATGAGCGTGGCCCGGCTGCTGGACTACAGTATCTCAGATGAAATGACAAAGGTGAGACATACTGTCATCAACAGTGTGTTGATTGTACATAAACTCAATTCATGCGTAATAATGAGACCTTTGCACCAGTTGCTTCCAGACCAGATAACTGTTCCCTTTTTAGACTCAGCAGGACAGTTTGTCTGTTTTAATACAGTGTGTTATTGTCTGTGTGCATTAGAGTGTCCTTTTAAGTGTTTTGTCCTTTTCTGATGTCCTCAGTCAGTTGAGGATGACTTTGTAGATATGAGGAAAGACGACCCCCAGAGCATATCTGCTGAGGACCTCCACAGGATGCTCATCGTGGCGAGGTGGGCTGTGATGAAGTTTACTTGACATTTCTTTTCCTATTATCCAGTGAGAGGAATAGCAGCCTGTCAAGTCTTCTTTAAAAGGCATAGTATTAATCACAGTAAGCCATTATGACAACAGCAGAAATGCCAGATATGACATAAGCAGGATAATGACCACTGTGTGGGTCACTGCAACCAAAATAAAAATATAAACGTTTTGATTCGCTGTATGCCTCATAGACTGACTCGGCCAGCAAACTAAGATGTGACCAGTCTGAGTGCTAAGTAGGATTTGGCTGACTGTGACTGTGTCTGCAGGTTGCTGTCTCTGAGCCTGGGACAGACCTCTCTGTCCAGAGACAGCTGGCTGAGAGCCAAACACATTGAGATGCTGCGGAGGAGCCGCATGGAGCAGCACAAGTGTGTCAACGGCAACGAGCCATGAAAAGAGAGAAATGACATGGCTTTGTTTTTCTTTTTGATACCTAAAAAAGTTTGTAATAAAGATATTTTTCATACACCATATAGTTCAGTGTTCACCTTTTTTCCCCTGTACTGAGTTGAAGATGTAGATATGTTCACTTGACTAATGGTATTAATTGTTGTAAATACATTTCAATGTGTATCGCCAGTTTTGCCTTAAATACACATCCTGTTCTAAGGTTTATGACAATGTTGCTGCAGACCAAAATTTCTGTTTACAATAACATTTTCACCTAAATATGTAATAAAGGAATGAGGTCTGAAGGCTAACGGGTCCTTTCCTGTGGTGCAGTTTCTTCTAGGTCAGCATACACTCGAATTGTTGCTACGTTAACATCATGATGTCCTGTTAGTGCATCAAACAATAAATGCAACACTCATTCACTCATACTTTTTATTCCAATGGAATATCTTCCTAAACAAAAAGTGTACAGTGCACCTTGTTATCAAGTAAAACACCCAAAGAGGATAAGAATAAATAGGATACTTTAATATACAATACAATGTCAGTACACCATGAAAACCAGTGACGGCTGGTAAAGAGGAAAGACATGACCATAGACATTCAGATGAAATGGTGCTAATGCTAGAAAATGTGCTTAAACCGTGCAAATCAAATGCTTAAAGACCTCTAGGTGCATGAACATTTGTCATGGGCTGGGGTCCTAAAGGTCGGGGAGGACAACCACAGACAACAAAGAAAGAGGTGGTTGCAAAAGCACTTGGTGTAAAAACAAAAGGAAAGTAGAAAAAAAAACAATCACAGGATTAAATATAACTATGCCATCTTTTGCATATAAAAACCAGACACCAGCTCTTTAGCATTGTGGCCTATCAGGAATGTTGAGGATCAGTTTTCATTTCAGCTTAATACAGTCACTTTGACAGAATATGTTTCCGCTCTACTTGACAACTGCTCCAGTGTATTCAATCCGGAAGAAAGTTCAAATTAAAAAAAACAAAACAAGTTCCTCTCTGCAATAAAACTTTGCAATATAACTTTTACCTTAAAGCTTTGGCAGCACCACACACAATCAGCAGTTTCTATTAATGTAGTTCCCAACAAAGCAGCCAGAGCCACTGTACACTCTCACTTAACACAATTATAATCAGATGAAATATACAAGTATCCCCCCCCTGTTATCTGCTGGTGAGCTAGCTGAATGCAGAAAATAGACAACTGTAACAAAGTATGAAAATATGACGGTCTATCTTGGGATATTTCAGTTTGAAGAAAGCCAGAGTATTATTTATCAGAAACAGACACAGTGGCCTTGGTTCATTGCAATTTCTTTTGGAGGACTTTAACAAGTTCCTCATTCAGTCATTGTGAACTTTAACGGGTTACAGGTAAGGTAAGACCTCAAAAAAAAAAAAAAAAAACGAGTACAGCATAACAATGTTCAAAGCACATAAATATAACTGGGGCTTGAGCAATCCTAAGTACCAGCAGCAGCAGGGATGCTCAAACACAAACTCACACACTGTACAATAGAACACACTCTAAAAACCTGCTCATGTCAATGGAAAACGTACATATGTGCCAGTGCATAAAATATCCCAAGATAAAGCTCGATGACATACAGTAACCCTGAACATGATCGTTTATACAGTACACCAAATGTAACACGTAAGAATGGACTTAAAAGGTAGATTTTGCCATAAATACCTGATATACATAATCCCACGTCAATTCCCTGTTAAGGCAAATATGCTTTCAGTTTGGGGAGTGCATAAAGCGTCAGTGTTTCTAATAACTGGGTGGATGCGATTGCATATATACCTACTATTTACCATTCTCCTGTCTATCTCAAACATGCCAACATCCATGTACAATGCTGGCCGAGGGCTTACGTCAAACAAACCCTCAGAGATAAATAGTACAACCATTAGCAGAATAATTCAATACACAAATCTATCAAAAACAAAATATCCGACCAGCAGTCTTCTGGTTATTCATGGTTAGCGATGACAGTACTGGACTCTTTTTAAAATATAATGCTCATACCTCTCTGGACATATTAAGCCACCGCCCTACCGTCAATACAAAAAGCTTAAGGGAAGGCTCTACTCAGGGAACAGATACAATACTCACTGTACATATCAACAACCAGGATACTCTTACTAAGGTCTTGTGTAGTCTTATTTCTACAGTATCTTCTAAGGTACACTTGACAACATTGATATTACATACGTTAACTACGTACAGTTTGTCGTCTGGCTAGTTTCCGACAGGTATACAAAGAGTAATAGTTAACACAATTGTCCTTTGGGAGTCACGAAAGATATTTGGTTGGATTCTACGACAACTGTTACAAATCGAAGGTTATAACAACGTCTATATCACAAACGCCAATAAGTGACCTGCACATACAGGATGACATACAGTACATGATAAAGTCAGAGTTGGTCTTTCAACATGCAGTTAATGCTAACCTGCCTTTTCAAAATCAGGTGTAACCATTAACCTCACATGCAAGAATTGTGGGTATTTAAATAACTTGTCAGACTCAGGACAGTGACATGTTTACATGCACAAACACACTCCATACCAACCTGGAGGTACAAGTTTAAAATGTCTTAAAACCTTAAATATCTCCTACCGTCTTCGGTTATTTGCCTCCTACACCAACAACAAGGAGAATATCTTTGACACTTCTTGACAAAAATGTACTTTACACAGAATAATTCATTCAGCAGAAGCTGGAGTGATTAATGATTTGGATGCACATCCACTCGAGAGTTATATCACTGGTTAAGCTTCACCGACTCATAACAGATTCCCCAAATACTTTGACCAGGTCCCACTTTCATACACAGCCTAGGTACTAAGTACTACTATTCTGAGACATTTACAGCAGAAATGTCATAGCATCACCATTATTGTTATTTCCAAATGGCAAAAATATACTGATAAAAAATGATTATTAACCTGACTGGACGTATTAGACTGGACCACCCATCAACAGAGTAAGGGAATCCATAATTCTGTGCATGTAAACATGGCCACTGTCATGTTGGGCTTACCTATGTACCTGTAAAATCTGTGCAAGAGTTATCATTAACATGGTTAAGTTTAACTAAAGGGAAAATTTACGGGCGCCTTTCTTGGCCGAATAGTGACACTATGTGCAAGCTTTTGCTACTGCTACCGTACAGGAAGTTTCTACACATCGCACTGCTACAAGGAAAAGCACTAGATCTGGATGATCCTGGTCTGGCACTGTGTAAACATTGCCTTCAGCTCGTTCTCTTGGGTCTCGTTGACAGTATCTGGCTCGGGGCTCTTCTGTACCTTTGCCACAGCAAAGTTAATACCCTGGGTGAGTCCAGCCTGGGTGAGGCTGGCCACCTGGACCATGGAGCTCTTGATCTTGGCAAAGGGAGATACGACTCGGCTGCCATTGCTGTCAGCAGGTGAAGGACCGAGGCTTCCCTCCAACTGGGAACACAGACTCCTCTGAGAGCCTCCTGAGGCCGCAGAGCTGGGTTTCTGGACGGTGAGGAGGTTGGAACTGGAGGTAGTGGACTGGACGTCTAGCTGGGAAGGTCTGGGGAGCTGGGGCTCCGTCTTCTGATGCTGCGACTTGGAGCTTGGCTGCTTGTCTGGGTCTGCTGGGAATTTATTATGCACAGACACCAGGGGATTGAGTGGGGGAACCGCAGCTAGTGGCTGCTCTCCAAACACCTCAACAGGTTTGGTCTGCGCATCATGGACAAACTGGTGGCAGTAGGCATCAATGGGAGTACCAAAGTCAATCAGAATGGCTTCTTCAGCCACTGAGGCGGCCCCAGGAGATTTGTCATCATTGACTTGAGAGAAGCTTTCCTGCGTTTCATCACAGCCAGTGACCCGGATGACAGATGGGATATTTAGCTCCACGCTTCCAATAGACTGGGAACGGCTGCCCAGGCGTGGGTTTGAGGCTACAATTCCGCAACTGGGCAGCACATAGTCCACGTTCTCTAAAGAACCAGAACATGGATGCTCTGGGTCTGAATTATAGGAGTCAGAGTCGTCTGACATTTCAGAGTGCTCATCACCGATGTCCTTCAACACTGTGCCTGGTGCGTTATCTGATGTCTCCAAGCTGCTGTCTGACTTCCACAGGTTGACGTGCATGGTTGGTTTTAGGAAATTGACTTTTACATCGGGCTTAGAGAAGTTGCCCAGCTTCCCGAGTGGCTTAAAGGGTCCAATGTTCACGTTCGTCTTGGTCTGTTTCACTTTCTGGTTGAGAGAGGAAAATTTGTTGAGGAGGAAACTTTTGCCCTGTGCTAATCCAGAGCTACCCTGAACCTGATCAGCAGGTTTGTTCTGGATCCCCATGATATCCTCATGAGGTTTACTCTGTCGCCTGGAACACAGATACAAACATAAGTATATCATAAGTATATGATCCTCAGCTTTTGTCATTGATTAAAAATTGTACTATGATGGCTGCAATTGTTACATTCGATCACGGTTAAGAGAGACAGCTGAATACTAATGATCTTTATAATGGCATACTGCTACTCACCTCTCCAGCTTCTTTTCAACCACAAGTACATCCAGCCCAGTGGCTTGTTTTGTTATGCGGAGCATCTCAGCTATGCATTGCAGTGTATCTGAAATATGTCACAATGTAAGTCCCAACTAGTATATGAGTTTATGATCCTAAACATTTCCTCTTCCTGCCATTTAAACAACTAAATCCTACCTTTTCCATCATCCTCAGGATTCCGAGTTGCTGCTCTCAGTGTGTGAAAGTATCCACTCGTCTCTTCATTCCTGTAATGCAAACGCATACAGCAGAACTTTGGCTTCCCGAACAGTGTAGGCTCTGGACCTGGAAAACAGACACATCTCATATATACATATGTGTTTTCTTTGCACGAATAATAAGCAAAAGAAAAGTTACTGAGAAACTATTAGCACATTTTTAGGAAGTGACTGAGTGAGTCAGTAAGTGAGTGAACATGAACGCTAACTTCTCCTTACGTCTAACTTCCTACCGATTTCAATCTTTTCCAAGCCCTCTAAATTGAGGCGCTGGTATTGGTTGACTTTATCTGCTTCCTCATCGTAGCTACAAGAAAAGAAATGAAACTATGAGTCAATACTTTCAGTCAAGTATTTTTAAAGGAATGTTCAGGCAAAATTAACATCAGACTTACTAAGCAATGTAATAGGCTTTGTCAGACAGAAGCAGCAGGACATCCACATCTTTGTTGTTTGCATCAATGAGGCTGGTGGGAAGTAAGAGAACGGTATCATGACAAAAACACTTCAGGAACTACTGAGAACACTTTATCAATTGTTCCAGAGTTACTCGTCATTTCGTAATATCTTGTCATTTCAAGTATCAGCTGGCCACTAACCTCATGTCACAATTTATGAGGGCCCAACCACCATGAAACCTCTCATCATCTGGGAGCAAAAGCTGCATGTAGGTCTGCAGCAGGAGGCTGACCTGCTCCTGAGCTCCTCGCTGGCTCTCTTTCTCCTTCTCTTCATGCTCTTTCTCTTTACTGAAGATAGAGTAGAGGTCCTCTGTTACCGGCAGGCCCATCATTAGGTCTATGAGCACAGGCAAAAGATATAGAAGAGTCAGTCAAGGGCGGAACATGTGCATGGATAACAGCTACGTCTGTCTGCTTTTCCATACCAATGACTGCTTGTCTGTAAGCATCCCTGAATCGGTTCAGATAGTAGCGGTTGGCAGAGTTCACTCCATCCTTCATCACGCCAGCCAGTTTCCTCTCCCCTGTCCTGGTAAAATCTCCCTAGAACAAAACAGACTGTTAAATGTACCTAACTTACTTGTGACCTTTTGCAATCTGTTTTTTATTTCATATACTGAAATACTACGAGCTCAGTTGGTTTATGAGTCCTACTGATAGAGAAAGCCTATGTCTCAATGTCTTACACTCTCTATTAAACAGCTGATTGTGTCAACAGAAGATGACACACTTAACTACTGTGGTTTTAAGAAAACGCTGATTCATATGTGAACGTGTATAGAATAGTACCTTTAGTGCTGCTGTCCCTGCATACTGTTTGCTGATGGTGTCTCCATTGTTGGCCCACATTATCTGATAAATCCTGTAGCACTTGGGAGGCAGGGGCTGCTCTGGAGGCATCACACCTAGCTTCTTCAGCTGCAGGAAAACAAGAGATCTTTCTGTCCATGCATATGTGCTTATAAGTGTGAGTAAGCTGGTGATGGTTCTCATTTTCTCCTCTGTTTGAAATACAGAGCCATTTCTATAAAATTGCACTAGTATTAACTCTAATCCAATATAAATATTGTGGCAATGCTGGATTTCTAAAAAGCTGGAAACATTTGGTTTAATAGTCTTGGGCCTATTTGGCCTGCTGTTTGTCATTTAGTGCTGTTCAAACATCAAAGGTGTGCTGTTATCATGTGTGCCCTGATGAACAAATATATGCAGCTACCAGTAATCTGATGTACAAACATAAAGTTAACTACCTGCAAAATAACAGACTATGATTCAAGTTCCTTAATAATTCTGACATATCATGCTTAAAGCTTTATAAATCACTTTGTAATAATAATAATAATAATAATAATAATAATAATAATAATAATAATAATAATAATAATAATAATAATAATAATAATAATAATAATAATACACACTTTAGAACGCTATCGTATAAAATATGTCAACAGGAAAAAAAACTCACCTGTTGCTCCATCACTACCCGAGCAACAGCGGCTTGAACCACATTAGTCCTGTCCAGACAATCCATACAGTTGACTCTGAAGATTCCCTCCTGCTTGCAGATGACTCCTGCTTGGTCCACCCTGACAAAGGAGGACACATTGATAATATGTAGTATGTTGTCATCCCAATAATAATCAGCAAAGCTACCTGGGACTCTGTTGTTTTCTCTCTTACACGACACTTACCAAGCCCACTTCATGTCAGTGATGATATCAGATATGGCATCAGTCAGAATCTGTACATTTTCAAACTTCATGCCTCGGCTGAGAAACAGGATGTAAAAAGGAAGTATATGTGTTGTGGTATAAAATAGATTTTTGCAAGTACATTTGTGAACAAGTTTCACTGCTATAAAAAGTAATTCTCTTACCAATGCTCATGAAAGTCAAATGAAACATATGTGAGGTTTGCATTGTTGTAAAGCAGAACTTGCTTCAGAAATGCGTCACCAATTATCTTCTCTCGTCCACTTTGATCCACTAAGTTAATGATAACCTGAAGATGACAATAAAAAGTCCTTTAGCCCTGTGAATAAATTATTTCTAACTGGTACTAAGTTTATTAAAAGATAATATCAGTGGGATGATGGGGAAAATTGAATCTAGTCAAGGTTCTCTCAGGGTAATTTTTTGTTACCACAAGCACATGGTAGTTCACACCCTAGAACCTCAGTCAGAACATTTAAATCATAGGCAGCCACATGTAGCAGAAAAACCACAGTGGTGATACATTTAAAATAACAATCCATGACTAATGCATGCAAGTAGCACAGACATGGGTAAAAATACTCGCCTGCTTCTTATAGAGTTTAAGCTGTTCTTCAAAGTGAGCAGCAAAGTAAGACATGGTTTCCTTCTCTCCTGAAACATAAGAAAAATGTGCAGACAAAGAAGTTTCATATAACTTAATCTGACTAAAGACTAAAGATCAATGCAATTATGCAAGATAACGTAGCTCTACTGACCTTTCTCTAAACGTGGCCGGGGATTGTAGCGATACCCCACCTGGCTCCAGAAGACAGGTACAGAGCCACGAGTTTGCACAAAGGAAAGAGTGTGGTTGTGCACATGGATCAGCTGCTCTGTCTCCACATAGTTAGCCACATGTCCATCTGTATCCACCCCTCTGCGTTTGTACCGCATCCCTTTGGCCAAAGACAATGCATCAACACTATTCAGATTATTCTTCATTACACACTGTACTTCTTTTAAAGCCGTCTATTCAAGGCTGGTGGTTAAAAACACAGCATAATCTATACATTTTGGCTGAACGTGACCTTCCTCTAGTCCATCCTAACTGTACTCGTTGCTTTACCTGCACGGTGGCGGCTCCGTCTAGAGATCAGAGCCACAGTGAAACGGGGATGGATGTCATCAACGCAGGTGATCTCCTGTGGTGGAGTCTCAGGGCTGCTCCTCTCGTCATCAGAGGTCTCATTGTAGTTCACGACCAGTTCCTCCACCTGTACAAATCCCTGGATGACTGGTATCACCCAGAAGTCAACCTCTGGGACCTGTAGCATTCAAAAGGACAAGATTAAAATGCTGTTTGATAACGAAGTGCTTTGCATCTACCAAGTATCTGTAAGGAGATAATCATTTTTTTTAACTCAGAGCTGTTAGCCCTTCTATTCACAGAGTATTTCCATACTCTTCTGATAAAGCACTGCTATCAACACTCACTCTCACACACACACACATAACGGCCATGCTATGGTCTTTGAGCTGACAACTGTTAAGAAAACCACTATGACTCAAACCTTTGGGACATTGGGCATTTTTTCTATTCTAAATCAGAAAAATTGAAAAAAGTTACATACCTGAAGGTCAATAAGGTCTTGGATCATGTGTTTATTCCAGAAGAAACGATCATCCACCTTTTCAAAAGATTGAAAACAACAATTAATCTGATGTAAGGTATTTTGGCAGTATACATGTAAAAAAAGGCAGTAAGTCTAACTAACTAATGTTTATGCAAATTTTCTTCAAACCTGTTTCCACAAGGGCAAGCTGGACTTCTCCAAGTCTCCTTGACGTTGCACACTGTTTGTCAGGTCATAGGTCATGCTGTAGTAGAAGGAGTCCGAGTCCATGAATATCTTGTAGAGCTCATCCAGCAGCCGCCTCTCCAACCGCTCCTTCTCTTTGTTTTCCTTGACCTGGAAAGCAGGGGAATACTGGATTGGTGGATAGAGAAGAGCAGTAAGATGAAAAAGCAAGGAAAGAGAAATCCCATGAGAACCTCAACACCTTTACGGAAGTCAAAGATGGAAAAGGTAGTGCGTGGTTTGAAGATGACAAAAAACATTTATGTGAAGGTAATAATGTCAAAATACCTTTTTCTTGATGGGCACAGCTACATTAGATTTGATCTGACTTAATGTTTTCATCAAAAACTTGGAGTCATCGGGAGACTGGGCCAACTTCTCTGGTTTGTCGATTCCAAAGTGATGTTTCTTGCAAAGCTGAAAAGGAGGACTTTCTATCAAACATATGCAATTGTACAAATCTTAGAAATATTAAATATTTTTTTCAATTGTCAGTTGTTACAGCTGAGTTTACCACTTTGACATACTCAAAGAAAACTTTCTAGTAAAAAAATTAGTGGAGATTTAAATTGAGATGATACTATCCACTAAACTACATAACTAAAACTACACGATACAGTACTCACCACAGAGGTTTTGTTTTCAAAGACTACCGCAGTAAACAATCTCACAGCTATATTGATCTACAGGGTTTCTAAGCACAAAACAGGTGGAATGGCCATTCTGCACTATGAGGACACTGTATAACAAGGTGGGGTTCAAAAAGCCTATCCTGAACAGCCACCTCTGTATTTACTCACTTGAAAATATTCTGTCTCACCATCAATGATGTTCCCCTGAAAAACTGACATCTTAGCAACAGTCAACTTCCTTTGAGATCTATTACAGCAATTGTATGTGCGCATTTAAAGTTCACTCTAAATGTGTGGGAGTTTTTTTTTTCTTTTTAATAAAATAATAAACACAAACTCAAATGTAAACTCATTTTGCACCATCGTCCACCCATCTTCAGGATGAATCATACATTGACGCATCAAAAGTATTCTTGGGTACATAAGATAACAATTTCGAAATCTCACAAGTACTGTTATAATGATTGTCTGGTGGACTGAGCGCAGCATTGTAATTAAAACACAAGTACATGAACGCTGCTTCTCCTGCCTCAATTACAGTATTGGTATGCACACCTCCAGCTCAAGCTCCTGAGGCTCTTCGTCAGACAGAGGGATGACAGCTATCTTGGTGATCTTGTAGACTTTGTGGTTGCCTGGTAAATGGCCCACCAGTGCTTTCTGGCGAATTAATATGAGACCAAGAGGAAGATCTGCCAAGAGGAAAAAGAAGAAGGGGCAGTCACATCATGGGTGCAGGATTCCTCACATTCTGAAAGGTGTGAAGGAAGCAGCTGCGCACCAGCCATTAACCGCAGATTTTTCTAATAAGGCAACACAAGACATCTGGTAAATAAATATTTAAATCATGTTAATATATCTGATTTACCAAAATGCTATCATTGTTCATATATTTTCTTGTGAAGGATATAATCTCACCATCCTACCCTGAGGTGCACAGAAGCATGCAGTAAACAAAATCACATTCATCGCCATTGAATCATCGCCATCCGCTCACTCCTCTTCATAACTACACACATTTCAAAGTGCTTTTACACATTTTTTTTACACCTTTGCTAGTGAGTAAGAAACATACTAATCACTGGGTGATTTGGTAATACAAGTTCAGTGCACACAGACAGAAAATCCTGGCAAGAATGTGTTTGTTCAAATGTTTCTTATTTTCCACTTACCTGTGTGAAGCTGTATTTTTCCAATGACACCTTCCACCAAACCCAAACATACTGGATTCCAAGCTAACAGCAGGTCTGTTGCTGAAATAAAAACATGGAAATGTGACATTAGAACAGTGTTTTAGCAAGACACCTCTTTATAAGACCGGAAAAGAAGCCAGGATAAAAAGAAAGTGACATATGAGCAAGAACAGAGCCATATGGTGGTCACTCTGCTTGTTTAACACACAGTTCCCACAGATTTTCTCTTAGAAATGTGAATGCTTTCTATATAAGAAACAGCTAAATATTCACACCAAGTGCTTAAAACTAAGTGTTAACTATACATAATATATAACAGAACAGTCATGGTTGGGTAAGTTCCTTGTTTTTCACACCCAGTATAATCTTATTGTCAGCAGTAGTTGTAGAGATAAAGGCACTGACAACCTATCGACATGTATATAAAGTATATTTCACTGAGACATTGTCAAAGTGTAGTGCTTAGCTTTGGTGACAAACTAGACATCAAGGAGATTACTGTCGAAATGTGAAGGGTGTGGAGATCATCGACTGTAGGCAGCCTCAAACAATGACTCTTCCTGTTGCACTGGCCAAACATTCCATGTACAGAGGAACCAACTGTGAGGGCCCCACAAGGAAAGTCTCACGGAAAAAAATAACGGAACAAAATCAATACCTCAACTTCACTCTGAATGCCAGCTTCACTGTGAGCTCGAGAGTGAGCTCGGAGGCCTTCTCATGCCTCTAATAAAACTTTCCTTTGTGCTGATCAGTTCTTTCACTTTGGGGGATGCGATTCCCACAGCTCGCAGTATTTCATTCACAAAGAGAGCATGACCAGTTCTTTGTCACAACTATGAAACTAAGCGGTAGTACTCACTTCTGCAAAATGCACCAAGTGTGATGCCAGGAGCTACTTTACAGAGCCCAGTAACACATGGCATGCTGATCTGCACCTGTATTTATTTAGTCTTCCTGCTCCTTTACATCACTATAGTTTTATAGTTCCGTAATAATCCACCTTATTAGAAACAGTACATATGTCCTAAGCACAGTAAGGTCACAGCACATGAAAGCTGACTTTACTGTCTCCGTCTTTCTTACAGTGTGTGTGATCCACAGCAGACCTGAAGAGCCTGATCTGTCCTTCAGTGTGTAACATAAGACGCACAGCTACAACTTCGGAGTGTGTTTGGGGTGTTGGCACTCCCGGAATGAAAGCTAGGACGATGATTTCAAGTCTCAGGAATGGCGCATCCAACCATTTCTGCTTCTTCTTTACCAAAAACATTGTTTAGTTTAAGGCGGATACATTACTTACATGTGTCAAATGATAGGAGAGGTTTTTACAGAGATAACCGAGTAGAGATTAGACTAACCCGCTCAGGTACTTTGAATACACGGTGACATCAGTAAAATAATCAAAGAGGCCGAGATATGTTTAGCTTTCATGTGTATATCGCCAAATGTTAGTCTCAGTCTGCGTTAAATGGCCGGCTGTAGCACAGAAAGCTGTCATCCAGTAGCGTACGTACCAGGTCTGACCGTCATGGTCCCATCTTTTCGGCTACACCACAGAGCCCGGTCCCCGCTCTGAAGAATGTAATCGTCTTTGGCTTGAAACAGCTCCATTTTATCCCTTTACCTTACACAAAAATAAGAAACTAGCTGGCTTAGTAACCAGGTACAGGTAACTATCCGCTTCCACGTCTCAGAGGTTAACTGTAGCTAGCCAGACAGCGACTGGCTAGCCACGGTTAGCTCTGTTCCCCACAAGCTGGTGAGCCGCGGTAGCTAGCTAACCAACGCTAGCGAGCTAGAGCCAGCGGCGGCAGCAGCTGGATGAGTGTCGGATTTGTTTATTCCACATCTACGCATATTGATCATCAAATTCACTCTCCACTGAAGAAGCAGCCCACCCCACAGTCATGCTGGATGAAGTATGGGCGAATGCACATGAATGAGTGAGAGCGTGTCCCAGGAAGCAGCTGCCGTTCAAGATGTATGTGCTAACCGAGTTCCTGCTCCAAACAAAAACACGTGACCCGCGACTGAGCCGTCATCACCGGCGAACAGGTACATAACACCCCGATGTTAGTGAGTAGTTACGACATGATCAGAGGAGGGATTATATTATAAATATATTAAACCTGTGAGTGTGATGTCGAAGAAACCATATGTTACTTACTTCCACAGCTGCTGTGAGTTTAAAGAGTTTATTTACACCAATAATACAGGACGTTTGGCCCTAATTAACCGTATTATTACTATTATTATTTCTCTTTACTTATATTCCAGTGAAAGGTAGATGCAAGTTGAACCACTGGGCTGGATTTTTTAAAAAGTAGGGAGGTATGTATGAAATAACCATCAAACAAATGTTGGGGTAGTTTCTCTCTATATATTTTTTAGAAACACCACATTTTGCATGTCCCACCCACATAAGTAATGAGGTGACTACAATATTCTCAGCTATGACTCAGTGGGGCCCTGACATGGAGCAGAGACAGACATAACTCTTCATTTTACATTTTACCAATGAAAACTTAACCCAGACTTGAGAATTTTGAAAGGTGGGTTAGAAACTGCAGCCTAAGCCGAAGCACAAATTTATTACTGAAATATTAAATACTTTAGCTGATAGTAAACTTTGTACCCCCTCAGCATTTAGTATATGCACCCAATGATAATCTGTGTTTTGCATTAAATGCTAAAAATGGGTTGAAACAATCAGTCATTGATAAAATTCAATTGATGAAAATTAATTTTAAAGGCTTTTTTGACAGATCATTTAAGTAAAAATACTAAATACATCCTAGATCCAGTTTCTAAACTCAGAGGTTTGCTTCTTCTTTGTCCAATGTGACTGTAAGGTAAATATCTACAGGAGTAGGATTCTTTATCAGGCCTGTCAGAGAGTTTATGACAAGACATATGGTTTTGTTACATTTCTGTGGGACTTTCTGTCACTATATTATATCATTATTTTGATAAAATAATAATAAGATTAATAAAGACCTGAATTATTAGTCACAGTCCTATATAGTAAACGTACAAATAATTTCGGATTTTCTGAGAATAAGCAGAAAACATAAAACTACCAAGAGACAAAAAACAAACAAACAAAAATCTGTCTGATACTTTTTATAAAATTTGTGGAAACCCAAACATGACTCACAATCCATGTCAAATACATTTTATTTTCAACCATACCAACGTGATTGACTTGTTTTCAACAATACATCAGCCTGCTACTCACGTATCACAATTATCACTAAGCCACAATCCACAAGTTTAAAAGGTGTGTTCGACTGTGGCCCTACCTTGCAGATGGCTTATGATCATCAAATGATAGTGACAAACTACTCCACAATTTAGCTAATAATAAAAGTAATTTTGAACCTTTTAAAATGACAGATTTGTGTCTTCTTGCTCTTCATCTTTTTGTGAAACAAATAAACATCATCTCACAGTTGGTATCTTAAGGCTTTTATACCATTTTCATGTTAGTGTTATTACAGATTGTGGCTTTGGTAGTTATACAATAATATTCTAACATTCTGATGTAGCACTGAGTGCTGATTGTCTCTTATCTCAAGTAAGGTACACCATCTCACCTCTGTTAGTCATTAAACATTCATAAATGTACCAAAATACTATATAATGATATAAATACTGATATTGATATTGTTTTGAACAGAACAAGTAAACCAATGCACATAGAAACACTCAAACACATCAATCAAAACTTAACAACTGATATATTTCAAATGAAGTGCTGCTGATCACTCATCATGAAACATTTCATGGATGGCAAAGTGCAAGGACGGCAAAATCAGTAATGCACCAACAAAGCAGCATATAATAAACATATTTATGTTGTGTGACAAAGCAGCTCCAACATGGCCATGTGGCAATAAAGGGGAAAATGCTTTTCTGTTGACAGAGTTCTGCATTAAAGCCCCAGTGTTTGCACTTGTGTACTGACTGATGTGCTAGCTTAAGAAAAGCTCTATACAATATTTGATCAAGACAAAAGGCAACTACATATAACATTTCTTAAGAAAATACTTCTAGTTTTCTTCCGTTTATTGATAAAGGCCTCTTATTCAAACTTTAATTTGACTAGAAATTGTTGTCAACACCTCCATCATTACAGCTGTCTCAATATGAAGACATTGGCACAACATAGAAGGCAACAACATTGGCTTGAAAAACATGATTGCACTGAGCTATCATCAATTATGTGCTGAATGGCAGGAAATAGCAAAACGGTTAATCAACGCATGCAAATTCCACAAATAATGTAGACAGTGGAGGAAGAGAGTTAGCCGGAGCAGACTTGTTCACTATCAAATATACAGCAGCTTATCCTTCTCTCCCCTTGATTGCAAATGGTGCGATCATTATGATATTTCCTTTGCCATCTCAACATTCTCCTTGGTGATCATGCTGGGCTCTCCTTTTTGTGTCAAGTTGTCTCCTTCCATAGCGGTGTCGCTAGCAGCCTTGGCTGGCTGCTCGTCTAGTTGTTCCAGTTCTTCCAGTATGGTCTGAACACGACGGACTCCGTCCCGTCTTGCTTGCCGTACATCTGCACGACCCTCTGGGTCGACTGAGTCCAGTGCTAAGAGCTCTTTGGTCAGGAGTTCCTCCAGTAACAAGTATTTCTTATCATACTTCTTGCCATCAAAACATTTCACCTCCTGCTCCAGTTTAGCCACCCGTTCGACAATCTGCTGTACTTTAGTCAAGCCTGGATGGATTGGGCACTGAGGAGCTTGTTCAGCCTCTACCTTAGCAGGTGGGACCTCTGGAGAAATAGCAGTCATGTCCTGGCTTTCTGATTTTGGAGGTATTTGAACTGTGATATCAGATGTATGTTGTTGTGGTTGCTCTGGTTTCTGGGGCGGCTGGAACTGTTGCTGCGGTTGCATAAACTGTTCCGGCTGCTGAGGCTGTGGAGATGCCTGAGGTGGTGCCTGCTGGAACTGCTGTGGCTGCTGGAACTGCTGAGGTGGCTGTGGTGGAGGCTGTTGGAAATGTTGAGGCTGTTGAGGCTTTGGGACATCAGCTTCTGTGTGCAATGGCTGGGGGAGCTGTGTGTTCTCAGGTTTCTGCTGCATGCATTGTTGTTCCTGCTCCATTTTCTGCGGCAGGTCTCTTGTGAGGACATGTTGCTGAGCCTTAGAAAATGAAAACAAATAATCAGGATCTGTCATTATCTAAGTCAACACATGCTGACATAAAAATCAAACACTTGGGGACATCAAGAAAATGCTAGGAGACAACACACACAATAAAATTACCTGTGGTCTTTCTCCCAGCACCTGTGTTATAATAGGTGACTGGCTTTTAATATGAGGTGGGAGGTGAACAGAAGCAGCATCGCGATGCTGTGGCAACAGTATTGGAGAAGCCCTTTCTCTGGTAGGCTGCATTGCTGCAGAGTAGCCAGGCCATTCGTCTGTCTGAAGGCGGTGGAAGGGCTGCTGGTGCTCTGGGTAGGGGACACGCTGAGAGTATACGGAGGGATTTAACTGAGGCTGTGCTTGGGTTTGGCCTCCTCCACCCTCATGTATGACGGGGATGGGGATGTAACCTGCTTGAAGACCAGTGCTGCTGGGCCGTGAGGGTTGGTGATGTGGTGCAGTAAAGACCTTGACAATAGAAGACGAAAGAAGAAAAAACATTAACTGGGCATTTGTTTCCAATCTGGAGACTCGCCATACAGATTATACAATATTTAGTGGCATACACAGACACCTTTCTTTTTTTAACTACTCATGTCTTACCTCTGCTGTTGGTGAAACAGGTGAGCTGACCTTTACTGGCTCAGTGGGGCAGCTGTCTGAAGGTCCATGTAAAGGTGATCTTGGCCTGCAGTGGAGCCCTGGCGTCGGGGAAGGTGTCCGCCCGTCTGTCCGAATAGTCTGTGCAGTGGATGGCTGGATGTACGAATAACATGGATGCTGCTGCTGTCTGAGATCTGCACCCTCGTGAAATACTGGGATAGGGACATAACCTGGACGTAGGATGGGGTGCTTCATTTCCCTCCAATAGGTCTTCTGTGTTTCCTGAGGGCTTGGTTCTGGTGGTATGTTAGGTCCATTTGCTGACACTTCTCTGACCTGAAACACAGTCAGTAATACAGAGATATATTTAAAAGGCAATATCACAACTAATTATACATTTGACTATTGAATATTTATTTACATTGGAAAATCCACAAAAGATAGTTATCATTGAGGAAAATAAATTATATTACTGCTAAAATACAAGATTCAGCATTTATTCCTGAATATGTGCAGCTGACCGTGACTGCGTAAAAACATACAGTACCACAGATGTTACAATATATACAGTTACATAATAAATACGAAAAAGGACTGAGAGCAGACAGTAAAGATCTTTCTAAGGTTAAAAGGTGACATTCTCACTGGGAGATGCCAAAAGTATTACCTCTCTGAGGATTTGACAAATGAAAAATAACATCTGATTAACAACGACTTTAGCACATTTGGTGCAGCCAGACCAGCTGCTTTGTTTGTGTTTGATATTTGTCCCAATCAGACTGATGTCTACTGGCTTAATTTCCAGACTTACATACAATAGTTCGGCACCTCCTTTAAACTAACATGTTATTAGCTAATTGTCACTATGTTGAACAAAGAGAGAGAATGAGAGCTCTTTTAAGTTGTGCAGTTTGACAGCTCCTATGAGGGAGAAAGAGCTAACATTTGAATTATTTTTGCATCCACATTTTCATGCATTATAATGAATAGGTGAATTTCTTGATAAGTCACTCAACTTTGACCACACCTATTCTGGTTTAGTGTTATGAAAGAGAACATTAATAATCAGGGAATAATAATTATCAATATTAAGTAATTACAGAACAAGTTAGTTCTTATTAGGGCTTAATGTTTCCTGAAAATAAAAGTGTGTAAATATATCATAAGTACAACAGCTGCACCATCAACATACCTATGGATTTGACACAATGAGGAATCAAGTTCTACATTTCCAATTAAGGAGTTTGATTAAACATTAACATTAAACAAACTCCACCAAGCAACAGGTCTACTGATAGCGCAGCACTCAGTTAATGATATACTGTATATAAGAAGTGGTCTCCAGCACTTAAACAAATCCAGGAGCTTACAGAGTAGAAACTGCGTTTATATGTAAGCCAGTGGCAAATTTCTTCTCACACAAAAGTTATGAAATAGCTATGAACGACCTTTTGCCCTCTGCCATTTCTGTACGGGACAGTGCGCACTGCCAGCGCTACTGCACCAATTTTATCCCCTGACAGCTGTGTCTTTCTCGCAGATTCTTCGGGACACTAACTTTGGACAACAGTGTCTCTCTCCCTGAGACGAAAGATGACCAGCTGGCAGCCCGTGGAGCTCACTTCAGCCCACGGGTTTTCTCTGCAGACCTCGGTGTTTTCACAACATGTATTAAATGACGAGCAGCGCTTCTACCGCTCAGCACGCTCCGCAGGCCGAAGTGAACCGGACCTGCCTCGATCCATGTAAGGGAAAAAGTTTAATATGAGCCGGACGTCGCGGTGTTTCCTGCCATGAAAGACACGTTAGCTATTAAAATAGTGGACGCTCATCATAGGTAGCCTTGCTGCAGGGTGACTCATCGAGTATTAATGGTGTTAGATCATGACACGGGAACATAACGGAGTTGATCACCCGTTATAATGGGCTTATGAGCTGTCTGTGAGGGGGAGGCGGCGGTGCCAAACAAGGCCTATAGTCAACAAGATTAATATAACAGTGATGTAGCACGGCGCTTCTGCTGCTTTAACAGCGCACCGACCCCAAAACCGACAGGAAAAACCGACGCAGCTCGACACAAAACCCGCCGCTGAAGAGTTGCACCTCCGTCCGCCGCAGACGGCGACGAACCAACTTTACGCCGCCGCTCTTTTACCTTTTTCGTGTCGTGTCTCGGGTCATTCCAGGTGGTCGTGCGGTTGTTGTGATCCACAAAGAAGGGCCATCCAGTGTGAGGGTCAATTTTGACTTCCCATCCGAGGGGCAGAGGCTCGTTGTCATTGTTTGCCATTGTCATGATCGGTGAGTGCGTCTTCATGCCGCTCACGTTGCTGGCGGTCGAGTACTGAGACATTTTATACGGGCGACGGACGCTTTAAAGATTCCTTCAAGTGACGTGGAAAAGTGGGCTGGAAGTTTCTCGAAATAGCAGGGTTAATGTTGGGGGCGGACAGCGCTGGATACGGTGGCACGGCTCCTCAAACTTGTTATGCTGCAGACCCCCCCTGCCCAGCATAAACACAAACTAAACCTCTGCTCTGCTTTTCACCCCCCACCCCCCCAGGGAGTCCCATAAAGAGGACGTCTGCTGCAGCTGTGGACTCAGTGATAGTCTCTCCTCTCTCCTCTCGGACTGGGAAATGTTAACCCGCAGTTTGCACCCTGTGCTGCACACTGAAACCCAACTTGAACAACAATTGTCAGTCTATTAAACAAGGGAATCCCAAGATTTTTCATCATAAAAGATTCCCCAAATAGATGTACTCAGACTCCCACGTGATAAATCTTGTCCAAGGAAACTCAGTCTGGCTTTGCTATAATTTGGTCCACATTTATGTAACTGGTGGTGTGATACAGTGTGGGCACAGTGACACCTCTAATGACAGATCTTCCTTAATCACAGGACTACGCCAGTTCAATCTCATACTACAAAGGGGAATACTAGTAATATCACATGAATCCTCACTTAGCAGGAACCTGACTGAGACTACCATGGATTTTCAGTTTGGACACTGCATTTCAATATAACTGATTTCTGTATTTATCATTATTATTATTGTTATTAACCTGTAAATAGTCAGAAGATCAACCACAATAAAAAGTTTTTAGCAATCCATCTGTTACGTTTCAGTGTTTGTTTACTGATATACACTTATCTAATTTTAGGGAGGAAACTAGGGAGAAAGGTTCCAGTAAGTCCTTCGTTGTCTGTTGTTTAGTTGTGTGTGCTACAGTAATTAAAACCTCAAGTCACTGGACTCATTAATCAGGTGACAACACTGACATCATCACATGTCTCTTTATTCAGTGATGACTTTATTTCCAGAATATTTCATGACATCTTTTAGGGATATGCATGCCAATTAAGGGACATCTCTGTCTTTTGCAAGAACAGCAACCACTAACACTAAATATATATCTATTAACCACACAACCAAGATCAAAGAATCTCAGTATTATTCAATTCAAATTTAAAACACTAATACTTTTCAAAAAATCTATATATTTTCATGGAAATGTTCCAGATGATTTATTATTAACACAGGAAAATCACGCATGTTGGTCCTTTAATAAAAGGACTTCAAAATAAAAGCACCTGATAAAAACTATGAGAATTCCTGTCTTTGGAGCCCCCCGGTGTAAATATCTAAAAACACACTGTGGCAGACATATTTACGCTTCCTCACATACTCCAGCAGGTGTCACAGCAATCTTTTGTTTTCTTTTAGTACATAACCTAATCATTTTTATGATTCTTCTGCATTTTGTATCATATCAAATGTCATACCTATATATGCTTTATTTCTTACTCTTCTTCTTTATTGAAGATCTGAATTTTTTAAGTTGGTATTTGACAGTGGACAGAGGTAACATTCGCCATATATTTTATAACCATATTTATAAAGAATTAACATGATATAATGATATGATACAATTTATCTATCTATTTGTTTGTATATATGAACCATGTGTTTGTTTATGAACAGTTTTTTAAATGTGACCTGTTGTCTCATTGCTGTTGATCAGCGTTATGTACACTTTAATACAGTTACTTTCACACTGCTGTAAACCAGAATTTGGTAGTCAAATCATGAATGTGTTACAGTATGCGCTCACTCCGAGCTCAGCTTCCAGAAAGGTCCCGGGGTTGTAGCCACTGTGACCTCGTCGTCACCGGTGATCAAAACAAGCCTACTCTTGCATTCACTTCAAAATAAAGGTCTCCCGTGCACGATCCTTTAATAGTTTGCCAAATGTGATTTAAAAAAAAACTGTTTCTGACTGTGTTTGCTATCCTCTTTGGTAGTTGTTAACCCGGAGAAAAACAGCGATTATTAAAAGTTTCGAATTTGCACAACTAAAAGTGTAAACATGTTGTTGTCGCCTCACCCCATCACGCCGGTGTTATGTTCTCTTCGCGCGCACGCACACGCGCTCTCTGGACCCAGCGTGACGTCTGCCCTGGCGCCCGGTTAGCTAAGGCTAGCTTCTGAGCCCTAAGCTAGTTAGCTAGGTGAAGTAACGCTAGTCGGCAGGGTACCCCGGAGTCGGTTAATGTTAGCGGACTAACTAGTAACTAACGTTTTCTGCCCTGGTGACTGTCGGTACCGACCATGGACGACGAAAGCCACCCCAGAACCCTGTAAGTAATTTTATGTGTCTTAAAAGTGATGTTCGCTGTCATTAGCTTCGCTAACGTTTGAAACCGGTGGCTAACTTAACTTAGCTACCTACTGCCTCCACAAATCTGGTCAATAGTACTTGATAACATATCGCGTAAAACATTTAACATTTTACCAACGTCGGGTTTGTTAACATAATGTTAGATAAATATCAATATCTGTATTGCATATACTTGTGTAATTCTTATGTTAAGTGTCAACCGCAGCAACTGTCTAAAGTTAGCTGTTACGTGGGGCCAGCTTGTAGCGTCAATTCAGTTTAGCTAATGTAAATACCGTCACATTAATAACTTAGCATCTAAGCAACTCAGTACCCGATATATGTCGTTTGAGCACTAGCTCGTGTCGCTATTTGTACGACTTTATCTTTTCTTGGAGAAAATGTAACAGTTTTCACAAAAAATAACCTCTTTTCTCGTCCAGGTATGTTGGGAACCTCTCCAGGGATGTAACAGAAATTTTGATTCTGCAACTCTTCACTCAAATCGGGTCTTGCAAAAGTTGTAAAATGATCACAGAGGTAAGCAGCCAAGATGTTATGTTTGTAATGTCCTTGTGTGTCTGTACTTATACCTACCCAGAGACTGACCATGTGCACTTTTCACTTAAACATACAAACTAAATTATCTTTAATAATAATTTTGATTGTGGACTCTCACAGAGTATAAATCACAGTTGAGAAACATCAATACAATGGAAATAGACACTTGTTTATACAGCCCTTTTAACTGTGGGTCTCCGTATCCTTTGTAGCATACAAGCAATGACCCATATTGCTTTGTGGAGTTCTTTGAACACAGAGATGCTGCCGCAGCCCTCGCAGCCATGAATGGGAGGAAGATATTGGGAAAGGTAGGACAACTTGACCACTCTAAAATTCTTGTTTCTTCTATAGTAAATGTCTTGTCTGTCTAGTTCCCTGTCATGGCTTTTAATATTTTCTAAACTGTCTGTTTTCAGGAGGTTAAAGTAAATTGGGCTACCACTCCAAGTAGCCAGAAGAAAGACACATCCAGTAAGTGCCTGTTAGTTTTCTAATCTGTTGAAATCAGAGTTTAACAGAGACTAGTAAATGTTTTGTCTTGATGTTTGTCTTTTGTGTCATTCTAGATCACTTCCATGTTTTTGTGGGAGATTTGAGCCCTGAGATTACCACTGAGGATGTCAAGGCTGCATTTGCACCTTTTGGGAAAATCTCGTAAGTTTTCACTTTAAAAAAACAAATTTTCTCCCTAGTATGGTTTTAGTGCTGCAATGCAAGCATAATGATACATTTGTCAATAATAATAATCTTCTGTGAATTTATTCCTGAAACAACCATCTGTGACCATGTTTACATGCATGCCACATGGGTACTGACTTTAACTTTAAATTAAAAATGTGAAAATTCCACACATGTTGTGTAAGGTTGATTTTGGTGACTTCAAACACTGGTTCGTCCGAAGGCTTGTATTCCTCCTTCATAGTTTACAAGCTACATTTAATCCCTGGGGATTTCTTGTTTTATAATAAAAAAAATATTGGCTAAATAATACAGGGATTAAGAGGCTGACCAAAAACTGCCACCTCTCTAGTTCAAGTAGCGAGCTAGTCTAGCCAGGGGACTTTCTTGCATCTCAGATGTTAACAGAGACACTTGGTGTTCAGGAGAAGAGCTTCACAAATGTATTATGTGCATCCAAGCATGTAAACATAGTTGATGATGGCGAAAAACACTTTAAGCGTCATGTGGAAACAGAAAGAATGGAACCAATATATGTATTTCTTTCAGTCTTACCAAATGGCAACAAAATAATTGAATTTTAAAAAAGTACTTTATTGTAGTTATTTGCTTTTGGTTTGTGCATTGTGTATCTGTTTTTATGACATAAGCATCAGGTTTTAGCTTATGTTTTTGTGCGTGTGTGTGTTTTTCTTTTTTTCTTTTTTTTTGTTTTTTTTTTTGGAGGTGTGGTAAGTTTACTGTACAGTATCTCAGCAAAATGTAGGCTGTGTGTATGAACCTGAACAGCTTTTAGTTGTGCGTCTCAGTGAAGTAATAGCACTTTGGTTATTTTACAGAAATGCTCATAGGATTGGAAAGGAGCTTGAAGGCTAACAGCAAGGAACTGTGCACTCTGGAGACTCAGATGTAGTTTTTTTCTCTATTTATTCCATTCTTTCCATATGTCTTTATTTGTAGATGCTATTGTATTAACATAATCTAGTTTAAATTAGCAAATCCAAATACTCAGTGTGTTCCTCTATGTAAAAAATGTCTAATCTTGTTTTGCAATAGTGTTGTTTGTAGTGTACTGGTCCTCATCCAAAATTTCTGAAAATGTCAATTTCTCAAAATTTGCAGCTCCCCATACTCCATATTGGTGGTAAAGAATTGACCAGGAAAAATAAAGAAATCTGTTAACAGGCCATGTATGCCTTTTAATTCCTTTTTCTCTTTTGATTTTATTTCTATATATTTCTATTTGTAGCAAGAGCACCAACAGCAGATTTTAAGAATTGCATGGTAATCCATATAATCTGTTCCTTTGTGAATTTAAAATCAGTAGTCTACTGTTGAGAAGGTTGAACAAAAAGTGGTGCTCTAGTGTCAAAGATCCCATAATACATCTAAAATTATTTAAAACACTTCTGTAAGCTGCATGTATTTATAATATTTTTTGTTTTTCTTTAATATATATTTTATTTTTTTGTTTTTTTTTCTTTCTGGTTTTTAAGTGTTGCTTTGACGTTATATTACAAGTCAGTGCTCAGTACAAGGTCATGTAGCTAATATACCTTAATGTAGGACAGAGTATTCAGAAAGTGGTTTCAGATTTCAGTGTGTTTTGCGTGGTTCCTTTTAGTTTGAACGTTTAAACTGAAAAATCCATTGAAATTGTTCTAACGTTTCCCTCTAGGGATGCTCGTGTTGTGAAGGACATGACGACAGGCAAATCAAAGGGGTATGGATTTGTGTCCTTCTACAACAAACTGGTAAGGCTCCAGTGCAAGAACACAGACTGAAGGTTATTTCTATTTTCTGTTTATTATTCTACTTTAAAGCATTTATAGTTGTTAAAATAGAATTAATCATAGTTATAACCATAGTCATAACAACTTGATTCATCTAACATTACATAGCTTCTTGTTTACCACCACAATTTTGAATACTACTTACAGTAAAAACATTCATTTTATAAACTGATTATGGTCACTAATAAGCTTGACAGATTTATCAAATTTCCGAATTATAACTTTCTTTTTATTTGGATTTGTAGGATGCAGAGAATGCCATCGTTAACATGGGAGGACAGTGGCTTGGAGGACGCCAAATCAGGACCAACTGGGCAACACGAAAACCACCAGCTCCAAAGAGTGCTCAGGATAGTAAGTTTCTGGGAGCTTACCCTGCACACCCACTGAATACTTACACAGATTTTTTCACATGGGGTGACAGCCCATTACTGTGACTGACATTGCTCTCATTAGATTCTTTGCACAGATTAGTTTAATTATTCTTTTTGTGATCTTCACTGGGTATGAATCTAAAGTAAAAAAAATGTAACACATTTAGAGGAACACATTTATTATTGGTATTTGCTAATCTAAGCAACATCATGTGAAGACATTGCATTTGTTGGCATAGTTCTGGACAAATTATAGGTCTAATCAAACAATGCCTTGAATAAAATTCAGTGCTCAAATTGGGATGGATGGCAGGACGACACAATGAGATACTTACGTATAAGTACTGTGGCAGTATTTTGTCAGTATTTGTAGGAGATATTTATATAAATAAACAATTTGAGTGATAATTGTCATAAATACGTGGGTACATGCATGGGTACAATACATGGGTATTAGCGAAAACAACCACTGTTAATTTGTCTGTTAGAACAGCCAAATACATTTAGAACACTCACTTTACAGACCACACCTTAACACACCAGATTTGATGATTTAAGTTTGATTTCTGTATAGAGGTTGGAACATTGATTTTCAAATGTTTGTTTCAATTTCAGATGGCTCAAAGCATCTGAGGTTTGATGATGTAGTGACTCAGTCCAGTCCACAGAACTGTACTGTCTACTGTGGAGGCATCCAATCAGGACTATCAGGCAAGTGTCATCTTTCAAAAGGTGTCATTGTTGTCTAATTAGCCATCATACGCTTTTTCAACAAATAGCCTTTGCCACATTAACAATTTCTGTTTGCTTCTTGTAGAACATCTAATGCATCAGACGTTCTCACCTTTTGGTCAAATAATGGAGATCCGAGTTTTCCCAGAGAAAGGATACTCTTTCATCCGGTAATGCCTCTGCTCATTGCAGCATTTGGCCCCTAGATGTCAACCAAACACTTTGCATGACTTAGTGACAAGCCAGTTAATACATGACTTGTTTTCAGTGCTCTTTTTTGATATGTATGTCTGTTTTATCTCAGTGCTATTATGAGGAATTACCTAGCTAACTTGTGAATTGCCTCAATTCTGCTTGATAAATTTGTTTGGTAAACATCTGCTCTTACTTTTAAGGTTTTCCTCCCATGACAGTGCTGCCCATGCCATTGTTTCAGTAAATGGTACTGCTATTGAAGGGCACATAGTGAAGTGCTTCTGGGGAAAAGAATCTCCCGATATGGCAAAAAACCCACAGCAGGTAGGGTGTCCAATTTTAAGTTATGGGTATTTTTATTATTTTACTTAAGATGACAGAAATAAGAGAGAGATGGGAAGATATGCATGACTCGCACGATTTCCAGTCAGACCAGAACAGGGGATATTGCAGTCAATGACTGCCCATGACAATAGTAGTCAATGTTTTAACTTGTAATCTAAGACAGCACTCTTGGATTAATGTTACAATTGCTATTAAAAAGGTCTGCACTGATATAGCTCTTTTCTTACTAACTGGCACTCAAAACGCTTTTACACTGCTTCTCATTCACCCATTCTCTCTCTCTCTCTCACACTCTCTCACACACACACACACACACACACACACACACACACACACACACACACACACACACACTGATGCAGCTGACCTGAATCTCCAGGGGCAGGGGCAACTTGGGGTTCAGTACCTTCCCAAGGACACTTCCACATGTGCTAAAACTAATGAATGTAAATTGAAACGTATTACAAATCACAAGATATATTTGCAGACTGAAATGAACAAAATACTAAAATATACCATTCGAGGGTACATAAAACATTTTCTCTTTTAAAATGTAAGATCTCTGTAAGACCTTTTGTTGCAGTATTTGTAATATTATTTGTTCCTGATTGAACATAGAGGTATCGTCTAGTGGGACTTTTTTCTCTCTGCTGGTGCCACTTAGGTTGAATACAGTCAGTGGGGACAGTGGAACCAGGTCTATGGGAATCCACAGCAGCAGTATGGGCAGTATGTGGCCAATGGCTGGCAAGTTCCCTCCTACAGCATGTATGGCCAGACGTGGAACCAGCAAGGATTTGGCGTAGAGTGAGTTTCACGTTGCACTATATATATTCAGTTAACACATAATAAACCTTTCCTTGAGCAACACTGTTTAATGGCAGTAGGCTCGCATCTGTCACTAAAGGTCTCTGAATTTTGATGGATGCTAACTTTACTATCTCAAGAACACCACAACTAAGATAAAGCTGAAAATCTTTTTCTTCCAGCTTTTTGGACAACACAGCCACTGTTTCTTTGTGCGCAGTCAACACAGTCGCATTATTCAGGTATTTTTGGTATCTTTACAGGCAGTCCCAGTCACCAGCGTGGGTGGGAAGCTTTGGATCTCCATCAGCCCAGGCTGCAGCCACACCTGGTCCAGTCATGTCCAACCTAGGCAACTACAGCATGGCTGGCTATCAAACACAGTGAGGTGGCCCTTATCTAAATGTTATACCAAGGGGATTTTGGCAGCCCTTTTAGACAACACAGCACTCATTCATCTAGACAGCTGCTGTGATTAAGGAAAAAAAAAAGAAGGGCAGGGCGATATTCACAAAGCCTTTGTAGCCAATAGTTACTCCGAAACAACCAGTTTAACAGTTCTCTTTTAAACGACAGTGTTCATTTCACTTTAACTTTTTAAGAGTTAATTTTACAATAATTCATACTTCTGTTATGGAAAAGTGCTGTAGGGCTTCTGAAGTAAAGCCAAACCAACTGTCTGTGTCTGTTAAGTAGATGTTGGAGGACATACCAACCTACTGAATGTTTGGCCCTATAAAGACCTTGGCCAGAATGTGACAAGAGGATTTGCAGCATTAGCATGGTTGTGGAAATGTATCTATCAGATTCATTTCCTCTCATTAACACATCCAGTAAGTTGACCAGAGAGCCAAACATCAAAAGGTCAGTGTGTCCCCCGACATTCAGTATACAAGCAAAAATCAAAATGTATAATAACGGCGAGTTATTTTGTAAAGCTAAAAGCACACTTACTACAAGCCATCAGTTTACTCCAGCAGCTCACTGAAAGATGACAAGGATTAAAACCCTTGGAAACTTTGTAACATTAATTTTGAATGATCAAACTATAGCAATATCTTCTCTGTTTGCCAATGTTTTATAATCCTTCTGAGGAAATTGCTTGTTTCAGGCTTATCAAAATGTTGCTTTACTTGTCATACTTTGGGGCTTCATACAGTGATTGAATTAATTCTTGTAACATAGGTCAGTTTTTAAATGCCATACATTAATGACCGTGTTGTACAGATCTACTGAATATGATAGGTCACCATCAACATGTGCTGTAAAATGCACTGAGCCACAGAAATAAACCAACTTGCTGGTCTGGGCTTAGTTTCACCTCACAGCTAAAAATGCAGTCCCAATTTGATATAGTGATGAAAAATGCTTTGTGAATAGAAGCCCAGGAAGAGTAATGAACCTTTCCAGTATATGTTAAAAACAATTTGGATAAACAACTGTGGAGATTTCAGCATGAGGGTGAATACCTCTTGTGTACAAAGAAAATTTCATCTAGACAGCTTTGGAAACAAACATATTAGATTTTTGATGTTTTGATTTAACTGACATGCATGATGTTTGCAGACTTTTTGATGGATTATAGTTTACACTTTGATGCAGCCCAGATTGGACTAATTCTTAATCCTGTGTTTCAAAGAAAAAAACTATAAAGAAAATATTGTTAGGAAAGTCACTTAACCCCCAAACTTTGTAAAAATAACTGACTCTGTACTGATTCTGGGGCTGGTTTCCTGGAGGAATATTGAATCTTAAATATTTTTTTCTTCCTCTTGTTGACTTCAGTTTATTTATACTGATTAAATTCTAATAGCTTTGGGAGTTTTTGTGAAGAGATTTAATTTAGCACAAAACCTAGCCCCTAAATGTATCCATCATGTTTCATGCCATTCAAAATGTTGGTTTGTTTTTTTATTCACTCTCTTTTGTAAAGACCAACTAGTGTTTTAGGCTTACTGTTGATTGGGATGGTCTTATTTTATGTTTTGTAAAATAAAACCATCTATAAATGCTAAGAACACTCATAGCACACTGAAGGCTAAGAAGGCCATCTGGTCTGCTCTTCTGTTGTTCTTAGTATTTACAGAAGATTTTCATATATCCCAGATAATCTATTTTTAAAAATCACTTGCAGATAGCAACAAGGATTTCTCAAAGATATCCTGCCATTTTGGATTTTATTTGCATATATACCATTCTGTACAGTGTATCAGCACTCCTTGTAAGTTAATTCTCCTTTTCCTGGATAATGTTTTTGTTTGTTTATAACCTGCTGGGGGCTATTAAAGTAACAGAACAGAGTCAAAACCGAAAGTGTAAATATAAACCTTGATCAGGAACCTTTGTGAAACATAAGAGATAATGTATATACTGCAGGTAGAGTGTTGTGAACTGAAATACCATAATTAAATTTCAGCAATATAATTTATGAACAGGCCTTAATTGATTTGTTGGTAATCTCAAACCTTATGTTATTTACAGAGGCTATATTGCAGTATCTAAATTCTTTTCCAGTAATAATTTTTCCAGTTTTAAGTTTGTGTGCCAATTTCAGGATGTAAGAGGAAGCAGATGTTTCAGTTTCAACTGCACGCTCATGAAATGTAATATATTTGTTGCTTAAAATGTTGAATGTAATGGCAATTGGCTGTTATGACAGTAACACAAATTGAACAACAGAGGTGATGTTTAATAATAAAGAATTAAATGAATTTTTCATTTAATGGAAAAACTTGTCACTTCATATAAGAGGACATTTGAACTTGGTCATTCAGTACATTTATTAGATGCTAAAATGTATACAGACATTTAGACAGCAATGCAAAAATTCACTGTAACATGATGTCTTTTCAGTAATTCCATCAGACACAGTAATATGCATAATTAATTACAATGAGTTTCTGACATTTGTAGCAACTAAATATTAAATACACTAGAAAACAATGTGTTCTGATACATTTGCTCAAAAATCTTTTACCCTTTATGTTTGCAGTTAAACTGGAAAGTATGAAACCTGAGTGATGACAACATCCAGTTGACTGGGATAAAACATCCTAGTTGTTATGTTTTTAATGGAAAATTGTCTTAATAAAGCGATGTAAATGACGATGAATTATTTTGTAGACATCTCTCACTAAAAGACAGATGAGGTCGGGACATTTTGAGCAACTAACAAAACTGGAACATTCATAAACATTAAATGACATAAACAAACCGAAGAGTAATAAGTGACATTAACGCTGACTAAAATAGCATAATTTTGCAAAACTATTTTGTAAACCTACTGTTGAAATTAATTTATATTACACTAATGCACATTATATACTATGCATATAGATGTATATAGCTACATGTCTCATCTACGATGTATAATAGTTTTCCATAGGTACATAATTATTTTTTTCCAGTTTATTAAATAAGCACTAGTACAGTCTCCTCATAAGCAAAGAAACTGATAATGTATTTCTATAGTACAAACTTATTTTGGTAGTATTATAGGCTATTAAAAGTGGTTAAGCATTCTGTCCGTTTCTTGTTGAACTGTACACCTTGAAGAACCTTTACTTAGAACATGGGAAGTTGAGAAGCATTCATTTTTGTTTGAGTGACCTGTTGCCTTCCTGTTTCTCAGAGGTTTATCACATACGACAGTCAAATGTAGAATCCATGTGAAGTGCTGGTCTGGTGGATGACCTCTCAGCCTTCGTCACTCTGTCCACACAAACCAGGACACTCCCATCTGAGGCAGTTTCATCACACTGGATATGGATAATTAAGTATTAAATATTTTGAGTAGAGTATATTTTACAGGAATAAGAAAAAGTTTTCTATTTACCCCATATTGTTCTACAGCTTTATCAACAATATAACAGATAGAAAGCTTTAGTATACTTTATACTTTTAATGTCCTCCAATGAGCTGATAATCCCTAAAATCTGCAAGGTAGAGCTTCCTAGCTGTTTAGTCCTCCATCAAAATATGAAGCATTGGACGCATACAGTGATTTTTAAATAAACTTTTGACCTATTTCCATACTCACATCAATATTGGGTTTCCCTACCGTTTCATTCCATTTAGCTTTCTTTTGTGATCCCAGTTTCTCCATGATCAGCTCAATCTTGGATGCGATGCCTGCCACAGAGCTTTCAAGATGGACAACCTGCCTGGTCAGGCTTTTGTAGTGAGAGAAAGGTAAATCAGTTTTGGTTCAAATCCATTTTTCCATTGTGTTTTATAAGTTAAATGTAAAAACGTCTTCCACCTTTGGAACTGTTCCCAATCCACAGTGGTTTGACAAGAGTGGTTGTTCTGCTCAGTAGAAATTACAGGAGGCTTCTCCAGTAATTCTTTTCCATAATTCATTCCTAGATCATTGATTTCAGCACTGAGAGCATTCTGACAAAACAACAGAGAAAAGCCATCATGAAAATGTGGCTTTGTTTGCATTTATTTGTACAAAGATTGATTTCTGTTTCTTTTTAAACACACATAATACAGTGGCGTTTGAGGGTTTGTGAACTTTTGTCTGTTTCTGATTACACTTTGCCTAAAACGTAAACTAATTTTCACCCAAGTCCTAGAACTGAAAAAATTCATTTATTATGAAAAACTCAAATCTAATCTTTATTTAATCTGGGAGGCCATGCCTTATTTAAAGAAGAGAGACCTGGATGTTCACTACCAAAGTCTGAGCTTGCCAACACAGGAGTTGTTGACGCTCACCCAACTAAAAGGGTTACAAAATAATTACTAAAGAGTTTGTACTTCACCAGTGTGTACTAACGGACACCATTAGTACCCTTAGTAAGGTGTGTATTAGTTTGGAATGTTATAAGGGCACCAGGGTCCACAATCAGAAGAACGGAGAATAGAAAGGTGAAACTTTGGGAGGAAGTTGTACAAACAAATTCTCCAGAAGAAATTTAATGTTTAGGAGTTAAAGTCCTGACCTTAATCCTCTAGAAATGTTGTGGAAGGACTTAAGCAGGCAGTTTATGCAAGGAAGCCACTGAACATCCCTGAGGTGAAGCTAATCAGTCAGGAAGAATGGTCTAAAGTCTCTCCATGCCTATGTGCACCACCAAAAAGGTTTTGGTGAAGTTATTGCTGAGGGGATCACACCACTAACTGAATTGAAAAATTAATGTTTTTTTTTTTTTTTTTAACATAACCTAGTTTTAGGGCTTCAAAACGAGATTTTGGGCAAGAAAGTTGGGTCACGTGAAGCCATATTAAAGCAGGGATAGAGAAAAATCTGAAGGGTTTCAAGCGCCACAGTATGTAAAAATATTATTCCACGTTTATTCCTTTATTTATCACTGTATCAAACTCTACAAACCCTCTTCTCCTCTAGCTCTCGTATCATCCTCTCCTGTTCATCTTTGTCTAGAATTTGGTTCTTGTCACAGTCAAACTGGGAGAAGGCTGCAGAAATTTCCTCATCAGCATGGCCCATCCTATGAGATTGTCAGAATAGTGAGGGTTACCTTTAATACTAGAGTCAGCATTTGCTCTTCATTTTAATTTAATACTTACCCTTTCAGAGTTTCTCTGAAGTCCCTGAATTCAATTTCTCCAGATCCAGACTGAAGAGCCTTCTGCACATCTGATATTTTCTCCTTTTTAAGTTTCAGTTTCATAAATGTCTTCATATAGCTCTAAATCACAAAAACATTATGTTTGTAACTTTTCTAAAACTGTATCCCCATGTTTTTTTTAAATGAATGGTGATTTCATTTACCTGTTTAATGATGTCAGTAATCTGCAGATCGTCCTTTTGGGATGCGAGCTCCTCCTTAACTTCAGAGTATGTGTCATTTATGATGGCAAGAAACATGTTCTGAAGAGCAGATATAAAAAGGGATGACATAAAATTTCTGAAGTTTATTCTATTAAAATGAAGCATTTTAAATAGAAAAATTACTTACCAGCAGAACAAAGAAAACAAAGAACACATAGGTAACAAAGTAGATTGGCCCAAGAACTCTGTTAGCACTATCAATGGCATCATAATTAAAGTCTCCAAGGATAATCCTGAATTGTGTGGAACTGCAGGGAGAAAAAAGTAGAAGAACTCATTGGTTGAGGATCAGTCATCCCATTTAAATCCTTCCTGCTGAGTGCTGTTTCCAACACCTCTTACATGCACGTTGTGAATGTGCTGAAGGATTGAACCACGGTTCCAAAGAGCAAATATCCAAGTTGAGCATAGGCAAAGAAGACAATGAAGAACATGATGGCAAATCCCAAAATGTCTTTAGCACATCGACCCAGTGTGGAGGACAGCTGAGTCATGGTCTTATTAAAACTGATGTACTTGAAAATCTTGAAAAGGAGAAGAAAACACATATTATTTGGGATGGCTATAGATCTACAGTGATTTTCTAAGTAACATATTGGAATGATATATGTCAGTATTTTACCTTGATCCATGCAAAGAACAAGTTCACTGCATTCATGTTGTTGTACTGTGTTTGCCAGAAAGCCAGAAATTCAAAATCAGCATAGATGCCAGGGTCGTGCAGCAGATTGCCAAGCAAGTTGTCCACTTTGACGGTTCGGAATATATTGAAAATGATGGCAACAATGGCAAGCTGGGAAGGAGAATTATTTTAGAGACCTGGCTAATTTAGGTAAAAGGACATTTGTTTAAATAGAAATAGCATTTTCTTATAGATTTAGGTGGAAAAGGATGATTCGCTGTGGCGACCCCTGATGGGAAAAGCCGAAAGAAGAAGAAGAAGAAGAAATAGCATTTTCTTACCATTATGATGACAATATCCAGTATATTCCAGATGCTTTTGAAGTAGGTGAACTTGTGTATTCGAAGCTCGAGAATCTCCTCCACAATATAGTAAAGGATGAATAAACAAAAAAACATCTCACATCCAAGGACAAAGAAATCCCAACGGGTGACATAGCGTATCAGTTTGACTGTTCTGATTTGGTAGGAAGAGATCGCTCCACCAGTCGCTGGGAATTCAGCTACCAACCTGAAAGCAGTTAATAAAACTTTGGTCAACCAATGGAAGGTTACCAGCCAATCAGTACTGACTGCTAATGCTGCTATAATCAAATGTTCTTTTTACGTGATAACACAGAACATGTTGATGTTTGCATTGTAAGCGGAGAAGTCGATGAAGACGGCTCTTGTTCCTCGGTCTAGCCAAAGGTTGTCCATAAGTTCTGCCAGTATGGCAGCACTCTCGTCTTTGGTTCGACTCAGGTCTTGATAGTATCCTGCTCCACTGTAGGTGGCCAGCAAGCCCCAGTAAGTGGAACCATTCATTGCCTTCTCTGTGTGGTAGGTCCAGCTGCAGAGATACAAAATAGTACAAAATAGCTTAAGAAAACATACAGTTGTGCTTCATTTATTGTCTGCAACAGTGTCTCTGTTACAGAAACAGGAAATGGCTTACGCAGTGCCATTGATGAGACCGAAACTGAGGTCGTCCTCCTTCTTCTCATTGTAAACATCGTAACATCCCATGATTTCATCTTGGAAATCCTTGGGGATACTGCAGGAGTTGTTCTTGATCTTGATCTGCCTGATTCTGGGGACTCCCAGCAGCATGTTCTCATAGTAGATGAAGGACTGGTCACCATTATTCATGGACTGATTATTGTACCATGTATTCCAGTAGAGCCCATCCAGTAATGGTCCCTGGGCAAACTGTTCATGTAAAGAGAGGGTGGATGTAGTTTGAAAAGCACACAAAAACATTTTTATATGTTTACTTTGTAGTGAGTGGTGACGTAGTAAATATAAAGGAAAACTCACAGTCCAGAAGTCTGCCATGGTGCCAATAGACTGAAAACTAACCCCACTTGCGCTGGCTGTATTCACAAACAGGTTCGTCATGGCGTTAGTGTAATAGTAGGTGCTTGAGCTGGTCATACCGTATGTTACTGAAAGATAGTGTAATCATATTATTAATCATTCATTCCTATCTGAATTTGTTCAGGCAAAGCTCTAAATGTTGCTCAGTTTTGCAGCTCAGAAGCAGACATGAAATGCCCCATTGAAGATTTCTTTGTTTGTCTGTCTTTATGTCACTGAGGCCAAATAGATCCATAATTTGTTTGAAGAGAAAGCATGCCAGTCTGACGCAAATAGCCTGTCAAACAATGTAAATCTAACCCAGACAAAGCAACAATAGGGTAGGTCTAATGCTCTTATCACCAAAAAGCAAGAGAGCAGTGCCCATGTCCCTTTCACTCCTGGTTCTCAGCTGGACAATGGCTTTCAAGCAGAGGGATGGGAAGGGCCTTTGTAACATGCATTTAAACAGTGGAGGGCTTTTCATGATAAATCAACAGTCCAGAGTGTCCTGTACAGTAACATCCTGTCAAATGTTGAGTGCTGTCAAAGTGACATGTAGAGCTAAAAACAAAAAGTTGACATGTGGTGCATGGATTCAAGGACACCAAGCTAAATAATTAACTTTACTGAAAATACACAGTTATATATTTAACCAAAACGCAGAGAAACATTTGAATTACAGATGATGAATGTGTGAAAAATATAAATTTGGTGTTTGGAAATAATTTTCATCCTTGTCAACAACTTTCATTATAGAAAAAAAAAAAAATCCAAGAAAGTATTTAGAAAGGGTAAGATTAACTAAGGATCAGAAAACCTTTCCAGACTGTAATTGTGAATAATTATTTTCAAATACTGCTTAAGCTGGGGCACATAGAAATAATACAAAAACTTTGAATGGAATAGTTAGATACTTACAGAGACACATGTCAACCAGAAACACCAGATAGACCACTAACTCCCTTATCGTGGTTTTCACAAACAGTTCTCTGTTGTCTGAGGTGTTTTCGGTCAATGTTGTGCCCCAAAACCCTAGAGGAAACATCAGTGTCAGACTTATGTGTGCAATTGTCTGTAAAGACCTGACGCCAAGATGGTTCACAGAGGTTTTAAGTTAAGAAGAGGATGTTTTAGGTTAGGATAGGTTAGGTGGGATCCATACTCTTGAAACTAGTGGTTTGTTTAATGTTGGTTTTAATATTGATAAACCCAGCTGAATTTGTTCCTACCTTTGATAAAAGAGCAGCAGCCTCGTTTCTTCACCTGGCTTTTCTCAGTCGCTTGTGGTCCCTCTGATGGATAGTGGAATGGGCCAGGGGTGTCCAGTTTGTACATACTCTCTGTGGAGCCCTTGTAAAGGGGCTGGGGGTTGTAGATGGTGCTTACAGCTCGAGGAGGTGGCGGAGGTGAGCCACAGTAGCCCTGGTTCACCCAGGACCCATTGCCCATGCTGTCCAACTCGCACTCTACCTGCCCGGTCAGGTGGCTGTCGGCCCGGTTGTTCAGGCTCTTCATAGTGTGCTTCTCCGTGGACCACTGGTTTTTTGGTCGGAAAGAAAAGTAAAGCAGAGCAGCGCAGGAGGCTTTTGAACACCCGCTGGAGGGATGGCTATAAAGAGAGGATGACACAAGCTTTGTTGAGGGAGGAGCTGCTGGTCTTGGAGCTTTTGTATTCTTGAGATTGAGACCCAGTTAAAACACACTGACGTAACAATAGCAGTATGTCTTGTTGTTTATGGTTTGTGTCTATATTATATTTACTTTTCCAATAGACAGCTGAAAGGATAAAAACAAGCTTTGCTAAGTTTCTGCAGTGAGTATTCCTACGACACAGCATACCCATTTATTAATTTGCTGCAAAAAGAACATCAATAATTCAGCTGTGAATAGACATTTAATTTGCTTTACACTCTCAATTACTTCCATGCTGAGAACATTGTTGTCCCTATTGATTAACAACTCATCCAATAACACACTCCCATTGAGGAAATCATTAAATTGCATGCCAATTATATTCTGACACTAACGGTTCACCACTTGTGACTGAATTAATGAAGAGCATAATTGCCGTGTCACTGATGGTCTCACACATTTTAATCTGCCATCTATTCATTTTAGATCTCCAACTGTCAGTAAGTGTTTAATAATAGGTGTGCAAATTTTCAACATGGCATATGAATCATGATGACCAGCTGTGTTAGTGTTTCTTCCATCACGCCACCTGCAGCACCCATCACGTGTTTCATTTTACATAAGCAGGTATACCAATGAATGAAATCTAAACCTTTATTCATGTTTATTTTAACTATTATGTAGTATATAAGATGATATAAAAACATTCCCAACAGTTCCACCCCAATCAGCTGCCAGCTTGTAATGAAAAATGTAAGAGCAGTTGGACACCTCATAGCATGTTGCGCTGCTGTACATGTATTGTACTTAATGCAGAGTTTGGGTCCAGCTATGGGCGTTCATGCTTCACCGGCTCTGAACAGAGCGATTACGCACAGCCATTAACACACAATAGAGTTTAATTTCTACTCCCTCGCTGAAGCCGTGGCAGGATCTGGCTCACAGGCTTCCTTAATCTGCTGTGGCTTGTGCCACCATTCAAACTGTAACGATCACTTTTCAGTGGCTGCCATTTAAATCTGTGGCTATGTTGCTCCAACAATAAACAGTCACAGATCATATGGCATCCTGGTTTACAGGATCTCTACTTACATTTAGATGCTGTAGCAGAAGAGATTTTAACACTTTAAAACAAAAAAAAGGTGTTGTCTACGTGTGAGAAATTTTAAATTTGAGAGTAGAACTTATCCCCTCAAAAAAAGCCACTGGCTCTCCCTTTGACGCAACTGTGTCTTATCTCAGAAAACAGGAGCTCTGTACAAAAGGGTGATTTATTCCCCAGGGTGCAGAGTGAGGTAGTGCATGGACATGACCTGCCATCGCTCCTACAGTGTGACCGAGAACTGACCACAGAGAATGTGCTGTAAATGACTTGTTCTCTGAGATAACCCATGTTTTACTGCCACCCAAGGAGACGAGTGCGATAATGAGAATTTAAATACCAGGCCATTTTAATAAGATGATGGATGTTTGAAATGAGAAAATTACAAGGTAAAATATTATTTTGAATTGTATTGTATCTACTAAACTTACTAAAGTAAGATTGAATTAAGTAATTTGTAAATCAGTTTCCTGGATGAAAAGAAAATCAGTATAAAAATGTTTTAATATAAACAAATTACACACTGTACTTTATGTCATTGTAATGCAATTAGAAATTGTAGATAAGATGAAATATAAATAAACATATAGGGTTCCATGTTTGACCAAAAACAAAGAGACAATTGTTAATATAAAATAATATTTATTATTTGATCAAAAACTATAATTCAACAAAGTAGAGGTCTGCGTGTGAAAAATAACAAATCTTCAGCACTACAAACATGTTTTTACAAAAGTAGATATTGATTTTAATTATGTAACTGAAACCACAATGGTTTTCTCAGGATTCACTGAAAATTGCACAACATTTTGGGGCCATATTACAACACATGATCAAAATACACCACTGCCTGTATCTTCAGTACAATCTAATGATCATTATAATGATGCTACTATGATTTGAACAAAAAACTGCTCAACATTGCTGCAAAAATAACTTCAAAAGCTTCAAAATGAAATAGAAGTCTTTTTGATTGTCATACAAAGACGATATAAATAGAAAAAGAAAATAATGCAATACATATGTATTTACTATCTCCTAGATTGGAGGAAAATATTCACATTGTCACTCACATCCAACAACATGACTGATGAGCTACTAACGTCAGCAGGTTATGTGTGGACCTGATGTCCGTCAAACTGATAGGAGAACGCTGAGTGGATGTATTCCTGTCCACTGGCGGAGTCGTACCTCATGAGGCAAGGGTAGTTTTCAGGCTGCATACAGTCAAACTGCAGTTCCAGCCACTGCCTGTGAGAAGTGTTATGCCTCTTGGCGTCTGTCAGGATCCGGTTGAGGGCCATGATGTAGCTCAGAGCCATCTGCAGAGTTTCATACTTGGACAGTTTTTTGTCCTGACCCCACTGTGGAACCACTTTTCGTAACCGATCAAAGGCTGTGTTCAAACCCTGCATCCTCTTCCTCTCTCTGGCATTGGCAGCCATTCGTCGCCTTGTGGCAGTCTCGTACTTCTCTGGGCTCTTCGAGTCCAGTTCTGAGGACTCTGATCCTGAGTCGGTGAAGCTGGGTCGACGGGACTTCATGATTTTTAGGTGAAGAATCAAACGGGTTATTGTCCTCAGATCAGAAAGACACAAGAGATTGTACGATGTTTCTAGTTTCAGCTTCAGCGTTCCTCTGAGGTTTCCTCTATGTTACAGCCCAAGCTTTGCATTGGCTGTCAGAAATGTCTAACTCCTGATAGTGGACAGTCTGAGGAGTCCAAGGTGTCTGTGATTCTGGAGACAATGAAGGAGCAGCTTTTATACGATGGAGTGGATGAACAGGTGGCAGCAGGTGGAGTCCCTGCCCTCTCCCCCCCATCCTCAATATTGCTCATAGAGAAACACACCCATACAGATTCATAAAGACCCACACCCACTCTCAGCACACGCACACACATACACACACACACACACGAAAACACATATATGCACACTCAGCGCACACACACGCACACACAATAAAACCTTAATGAAATTCCAATTATCTCGGGCTGGGCTATCTCGTTGTGGCTTCACTCAGAGCCATGTGTCACAAACACCAAAGACTACCATCTGGTAGCTCCACTCACCACAGCTGATGATGCAAACAAACTTTTAAGATACTGTATTCCTCTGTTAGACATACCTCCCATTAATAGTAACATCACTACAAAATCATAAACAACTGAGCTTTATTCATCTTCTGAAGTGAAATATGATCAAATAATGTAAAAATACTTTCTATTACAACTGCTGCTAAAATGAAAATTTCATCTAATTTAGAATCCACTCTAGTGGACACTACAGTTTTTATTATTTTAACCTTTTAAAACATAATATAGTAAATATTAATAGATTAACAAATAAAGCTGTGGGGATTAATAATGTCATAATCGTATTTTTTTAACTAAATATGGAATCCTTAGAAGCACACTGTCTCTACATCCATATGGTTTTATTAACTTATGTAAGCCATCAAAAGTCTCCTTTCACTTCTCATGTAACTTCTCCATGTGATTATAACCATAATCTGAGATTAGCCTGAGGCAGCAGAAGTGTAAGTGTGGTCTTTAACCTGAGGGATTTTAACAGCACACCCGGGGATTATGGCTTTTAAACAATATGGGCCAAGATGGTGCACAGATTACTGCTCGTCACCAGGTTTTTGGAGAATGGTACTGGTACATAAAAAATCTCTAGAAAGTTCTTCTCCTTTTTATCTTGATGGTAAATTAGTCTTAATGAATCGCAGTATGTGGGATGCATTAATCTTCCTTATGTGAAATAAATAATTGATCTGTGTATTGGTCCGAGAAAATGAGACAGACAGAATAATTTGGCTGTCTGTCCTTCCCATCTGCCAACACTAGAATTCTGTAATTCAGGAGGGTGAGTCACACACACACACACACACACACACACACACACAGAGTTTAAACACACAGTTGTCACCCAAAGGCCACACTAAACCTTCTCTACTTTACCCATAGCCCAAGCTTTCTTAGCTGCACACGTGAATTTACTGTTGCAGTTTGATTTGGTTGCAGAGGATGTGATTAATTTTCTTAGAAACGACTTATTTTTATTTCACTCAGCTTTATACATCGATGCCCTACATTGTTATTAAATATTTACATACAACATACAGCTTAGTTAAAATCTGAGTTCAAAAGCCAATAACAACAATATTCATAATAAATTTTAATGTAAATGTACTTTAGATTTTTATGTTAGAAGCCGTGCATAAGAGTACTTTTCATACTCAAATACATTCTTCAGTAATACTTCTGTTCTTTTAACTGAAGTAAAATGTGAATACTTGTCATGTAGTAATGTAATGTAATGGAGTACTTTTACACTGTGGTATTGTTTTACTTAAAGCCCTGAATATTTCTCCTCTGCTGCTTTAATTTCTGGTGTCATCATCTTTGTCATCCTTTGTCAGGAAGGACATGCAGCTCCTGTCCCTGTGTATTGACAAACCCAAAGCTTGGGGCGTAGAGGCAGGTTATGAATGATTAATCACTGTCGGAGGCCTAGAATAATACCCATCTCTGGTACTGGGTCATGCACACAAGCTGATGCTGTCTGGTCATTTTGAGATGGACTGGTTAGCTGTGCAATTAGGCATATAATCCCATCTACCAGTTGGTTCATTGATTACAGATTGATGTAGTTTGCCAGCTGCTGCTTGTCTTGTCTGAGGGCCTTGTCTCAGACTTGGCCCGTCCCTTCCATGTCTTCAGTGTTTTTTTTTTTTTTTTTGGTAGCTCCTCACTTGATTGGCTTGTCTGAGCCATGCCCTCTGTCAAAAGCCATATGTCACATCTGAGGAGTGACCCGTCTGCTCGGACAGAAACCTGTACTCTTATGAATCTAGATTTCCTTATGGAGAAATTGAGCTTATGGCACGAAGCGTATGTTTTCAGTCCAGGAGAAAGTGTACAAAAAAAAAAACATTCACTCTGCATTTGTTGTTTGACCTTACAAATCTCACTATCATCACAGGATTACTTTTAAAAAGTTACTTTGAATAAGCTCATATTTACTTTAAGAGAAAAAAGTGTGGTAATATTTTTGTTTTTTACTGAATTGACATTTAATGTGATATTGTTGTTATTATGTTGGTACAGCAGTGACTGGGTACACTTAGAAAATGTAAAACAGAATATAAAACATTGAAATGTTTATATTTATATCATAACACGTAGCCACACAAACACCACCCGCTTTACAAGTAGGCCTGGCAGCTGCTCAGATGAGGCTCGGGGTATAATTAGGTCACGTAAGGTGAATGTAATTTTATGCCTGTTTGAACTCTCTTCCTGTCTAATTGGACTGATTAGTAATGCGTAATTGGCTTCGGAGCTCTCCTATTTGTTTTGAATTTGGCATCAGTTGAAGATAACAGGGCTCTGATTACAGCACAGTGAAAACAAACTCTCAGTATTGACAGCAGACTTACACAGCAGAATTAGTTTTATGTCAAGCATGAGATAAACATCATCAGGTGGGATGGAGCAGTAAAAAGGGAGCTGAATGGTTTTAGTGCAATGCAAAACCTCTTGTTCCATAAAAAAAAAAGCAAACATTGCTCATTTGAATAAATACAACTTTATTAAATGAGAAGGACAAAACTATTTTACAGTGTGCAACTTTACATCAGTTGAGTATGTGCTTTCAAACCTTACTTCAATACATTTTCAAACTGACTGCATTTATTTAAAGTTCAATAAAAACCTCAATATGAAACATTAGACCAGTTGGCGTCATTTGCTAAAGCAAAGCCTTATCACAGAACAAACTCAGGAGATTTTTTTGTTAGCCTACTCAGTTTTCTGATGATACACCCTGAGCAGGATGAAATTAAGGAGACAGATTGTTGTCAGTACAAAGATCAAAAGAAACAAAAGAAATCAGAAAAAGTGTTTCAGTGTTTCAACTACTAAATTATTAAATTAAATCCAACTAGCAGCGTAATATTATTTGAACTGTGAGCAGACACAGTGTGTTTCTTGAGTCAAGCTACAGTAAATTGCCATCATCCATTGACATGCACATGAAAGACATGGTGCAAAAAAGTGAACCAGTGATCAACATCATAAATAATAGAAACTTGCTGTCAGCAGATATTTGAATGTCTATTCTATAGATAGGTTTTGATTATTAACAAACAATAACTTATAATCACTTTTTATATAAACCTTAAAAGAAACTAATGCTACCAGAACAGATATATATGATTAAATTAATAAAAAGAAGTGGTGCTATAACCACTTTAAGAATAGAACTGTTAAGTTTAGTTAAGAACAGATATTCACCAACATACAGCAGCAGCCTCACCATCGTAGCTAAAAATGATGTAGAACGTGAATCATTCAAACCTGTCAGAGAACAATATTCAACTCCACTGATGGCTCATGAAGTAAGACTTTGCAAATGTGTCATTTATGTGAAACTTTTGTCTTATGAATAGATTTGAGTAAACAGGAATGGTGCCAAACGCGCTATGAGTGCTGATAGCTTTAATACAATACAGCATTTTTGCTGTTTGATTCTGAACGTATTGCTTCAAATGCATCACACAAATCACATGACAATCTGCCCAGATAATCATTCTCCTTTTCAGCTATCTGTTTGCAGATGGCTCACAACTCCTCACTCTCCAGCATGACCTCGGGAGGGGAGCTGGAGAACAGGATGGGGCTGGTCTCTGACGTGGGAAAGACAGCCTTGATGTCGAGCCCCTGGCCTGTCAGAGCTGCATAGCGGCTGCCCGTGCGTGGCGTTTTCTTCATTGGCGCAGGGATGCCCTGATGCCACTGTGCTAAAGGTGCAGTAGACAGTTACTATTACTACACAAAGCGGCATCCAGAAATGCCACCGTTTTCTGGATAAAGCTGATACTTACACAGCTATACACAATATTTACCATAGATGTCAAGCCTGCAGGTGCAGGATACAATTCCAACCTCATTTTTTGCTGACACTGTGTACCAGCCAGCATCATCTTTTGTTGTTGGCTGGATAAGGAGACACACGTATCCTGTGGCATCCTGGGTCATGCTGAAATAAATAATGCAATTAATCAATTGAAAATTCCTCTCAATTCTTATTGAGATGTTCAAAAGTGTAATTTTTTAATGGATGGTATTGAAGCAGATACAGGAGGAGGCTCAGAACTAACCTGATTCTGTCCTTAGATCTAGGAATGGTGTCATTGTCTTTCTTCCAGAAGATGAGTGGAGGGGGCATACCCACCACCCGACACTCCAGCCTGACTGGAGTCCCCTCAGGAATACCCATGTTCTGCAGCTTCTCCACAAACTGGGGAGGGTGCTTCATTTCTTTCTCTACAGTGGGCATTGTTTGGACACATGATGTTACATTGAAATATTCTACTGAATTGAGTAATTAATTCATTTTCATCATCCTAAAGCAAGGCTCAGTTTACAAAACCGATTAGTAAAACAACTGGCCCACAGTGCTAAAGTCTGTGCAACAGTCTAAAAAATGATATTATTTTTCTTTGCAGTTTTAGTTGTAGAATAGAAAATCTAGATTTGTTTGCAATAATATATAAAATATGACATTCCCTGTGAAAGGGAAATGGGGTTATTGCCTTTAGGAGAGATTTAAAGGAAGCAAGGAAGCTGGATTGTCAGCTCACCTGTGAAAAATATTATTAATTTTGTAAAACTAAATATGTTAGGTGTCAGTTACACATATTGTTACTATTTAGTTCACAAATAGAAACTTTTACTATTTTTTCTTAGTAGCTTAACCAGATTTGCCCCTAGGGTAGTTTTGCAGTTGTTACTAGTGAACTAATTTGCAAAACTATGCTTTTAAAGTAGCTTCCCCAACACTGTGTATCTGTTTCTTACCCACAACTTTCAGTTCCAGACTAAAGGAGCTTTGGCCTGCTTTGTTGCTTGCAATGCAGGTGTACGTCCCACCGTCATTCTGTGTCAGAGGGTCAATAACCAGAGAATGAACACCATTCTCTCGCACCAGCATCTTGTGCATGAGGTCTGGATAGATAGGTCTCCCGTTGACCAGCCACATCAGTTCTGGGTTTGGCAGTCCACTCACCTGGTGAACAGAAATGAATATAAGTAAGGTGAGGCAAAAATGCAACATTTGTATTGTATTGTATCACATGCTAGGCCTGCTGCCTACCTTACAGTCCAGTCTGCACAGTCTTCCTTCGTGAGCCAGTAGATCGCCTGGAGCCTGGAGGAAGTGAGGCCGAAAAAAGAGCTCCTGGGTCTGCTCACCTTCGACTTCCTGTATGCGGGATCGCACCCTGACAACACAAATAGGTGACCAGAGCACACATTTATATAAATCATTGTTTGTCATTGTACTTCAGTAAAAATACATACTTCTTAATCCCAGAATATCACTTCAGTGTCCCCTGATTCAGCATTTGTAAGCAGTAATGTGCTATTCACTAAATGTTTTTTACATTTATGTATGAATGTTGAACAGAAGTATTATCATTGTCAGAGACAAAACGATAATTGGCTCATTCCCCATGATCATATTGGACACTCAGTCTTGCTCACCTCTGAGAGTGAATAGGTGTCAGTCGATTTCGAGGAGGGCCTGTTTGGACAATTAAGTGACCAGAACAGCTGATTCGTCCCTGTTTCGTCATTAAATATCAAATAGAGACATCAGAATTTGCAGCGGATAGCAAGGTGTTGACAACGTGACCAGAAAATCGAGGAAAATATCACCTGTGGATTAGCTGCCATGATGGTGTAGTTGCCGTCATCATCACTGGTTGTACACTCTATGTGTAAACCACATGTTCCGTCCCCTTCTCTTATCTTCTTGTAATGGACATTTTTCTTTAAGATCTGTTTGCCATCCTTGAACCAGTAAACCTGATGAGAGGCACATATGTGAATGATAAATTTGAGGGCTGAAAGCAAACAATTAACTTTTATTAGCACTGCAATGAGGCTCACCTTTGGAATTGGGATTCCCACTATTTTACATGAGAACGTGACAGGCCCACCTTCCATGGCCCTAAAGTTCTTCAGTTTCTTGTCAAAAATGGGTGCAATGCATTTCCCTGTGGGGACATCATCATGCTGCACCTCATCGTCTGACTCCTCTACTGGTGTTCGCTCCAGACGGAACTCAATCTCACTCATTAGTCTCTGCTCAAAACTGGATACTTTGTACTCCTGCAAAAGAAAAACCAATATGTCTGAGTAATCATCCTAGTTAGCGTTGCATTGTTGCTTGCATCATTTGTGTGTAGCGGTACACCAAATTCCCCTGAAAGTCAGTGACTACAGAAACATGCGTACGTGGCACGTGGTAGCTTAACACGCTAAGATAAGCAACAAATGCTCTTGGAGAGATATGCAAAAATGATGAACATGGAGACAATGTTCATTGGTTTACCATGTATCAAGTGGTAATAAAGTTACAATCCATAACTCAAATCACAAAACAAAAAAAGTACAGATTGTGACTTTAATCCACTTGATGATGAGGATCATGCAGTAGCAAATGTGTGACACTATTACTCCTGGTTGGTCAAACATTTTGCTCAACCAACCAATTAAAATAAGCATGAGGGTAAAACAGAGAACAGAGAAAGACAAAGTTAAGAGCTAACCTGCAGAACTGAAAAACACAATTTCTAGACCTTTTTGATTCATATTAGGAGCTGGCTTCTGAAATATAAGGACAAGTAGCTGGATGGTGAGATTAGTTCATTCAGAAAATATAGTGAAGTGAAGGGACAACATCATGTTTGCCTTTGGGGAAAATCTAGAGTTAAACCAGAAACACAGGGCTGCAAGCTTGAATAGGAAAAATACAAAACCAGTTAACAGTAAACTCTGGAGAATAATAGGCTAACAACAATTTAACAAACAGTAGAGTTGTTAATTAAGATAATTTATCTTGAAGATGTATGTTTAGATTATTTGTGCAGGTTATTTTAAGATTAGTTGCTTCAATGCCTGATTAGAGATATTAATTAACCACAGTGTTTAGAATATAGTATACATGGAATAAAGGAGAATAGCCGAAGTTTCATAAACCTGGTCTGTAATATGATAATAACCCATACAGCCTCGAGCAAAGCAGTGCTTGAGACGGAAAAATCCTTGTACCTCATCATAGTTTATGACAGTAGCAGGAATGATTGGTCCAAGTGGTCTGCTTGCTGTTTTCCCCTCATTACACAGCTTCTATGAAAGAACAGGGATGGATGATGAACACTAACAGGGAAATGCAAACTGTACATACAAACATAATCGGATGGAATAACACACAAGGTAGTGTTATTAGCATGCATGAATGAATGGCAGGGGATGGGGAACGTCGGCTGATGCTCTGCTGAACTGAACCAAATTGACTGAGTATACAGTGAGTGATCATGTATCAGTTGTGAAACAGTTAGCCTCTGTTAGAATAAATAAAGAAATTAAAATTAAAAAGTTAGGTTAACCTAGCAGAAATCCTAACAGTGTCAAAGTAAGTGTGAATCAGCTGCTGCTGTGAATAAAGTACACAAAAAAAGTTTGTGGATGTATCTTAACTAAGGTTGTTATTGTATTACTCAGTAATAAAGTGGAGAGACATTAAGATGTTTCAGGAAAAAAGACACAACTAAACTAAGCCAACAGGAGTTAGCCTGTTAGTTAGTTAACATTGAATCTTAAAAACTGAACCACAAATCCATGAGGCAGTTTAATTAGGCTAAGTCTTAAAAGCTAAGATGTTTACTTAGAGGTTTATTTGCACTGTGTTCATTTATTCCAGCAGGTTTAAGCTGATTGGACACTTGGGGTTTCGTTAGACAAGTGCAAATGCAGGCATTTGTTAAAATATTTGAAAAAGTAGACTGCATCTGATTAAGAGATCAGTACTACTATGTCAAACAGATCCTTTACTGAGAGTCATCTTCACATCATAACCTTATCCTACTGATCAGGGATGTAAAAGTGCTGTAATCAACTAACAAATTGCAGAGCTACCTTTTTTAATTTTAGTTTGCATTATGATATTCATTAACCATTCAATCAATGCAGAGCTGCAGAGGCGGACACTACCTAATACCTGTTGATGTGCAAAATGTGGAGTATCATCTTTAAATCGAAGCTTTTTCTCTATGTCCTGAAGAAGGATTTCTTTGCTTTCTCGAATGTCTTCAGTTGACGGGAGACGCATTTTAGGTACCTTCTTTTGTGGCCTGAAGAAAAAGGTGAGAAAACTGTATTAGAACATGTGGCTTTACCATTTCATCGGCACTGTAGTCTGTTGTATGTATTGTTGAGTATGTACCCTAAAGGAGCACCCTTGGGCAGGCCCATTGAGTTGGTGGGTTGACTCGGAGTCAGAGACGGCAGGACCGAGCTGAGAAACGCCACAGGGTTTAAAATGGGGCTGGGAGTAGAGCTGCTGGAGGTGGGAGAAGAGGCCTGGGGAGGCGACTGAGCTCGTAAAGCGAACACACTGTTTGGGAAAAGTGCTGACCCCGGTGTGGGAGAAGAGACAAGGGACGGAGGGCTGGTTGGAGACATTAGAACCCTTGTTGGGAAGGTCCTGGGTGGAGGAGAAAATGGTGGGAGGGTGGGGGAGCTGGCTGCAGAGGAGTTAAGCTCTGCGGCCAACTCTTGGAGCAGAGGGACTGGTGATTCAGTTGGGGAAGGACTCATCACTGGTGAGAAGGTCTGAGCAGCTATGAACTCTTTAGGCCGCGTGTAGTTGAAGGTGGTGGAGGTGGCGGTAAGATTCATAAGGGATGCGTGGGTGCTCCTCAGCAGAGGAGTAGGCGATGTCATCTGCTGTAAAGCCGGAATTGAATCTGTAGGGACTGTACTAAGCTTTGGTGCTGGAGGAGAGCAAAATTGGGGTGTGGGTGCTGTTCGGGCAAGAGCTGCAGGGGACAGGTTGAAGTAGGAGGCATGGATGGTGTTCATCTGAGTTGCAGGTGCTACACTAAGAGGAGGAGCTGTGTTCAGCTGTGGGACAGGTGGAGGGGATGTTATCACTGATGAAGTCTTTAGCTGAGGAATTGAAGGAGGGTAGCTGAGAGAAGGAGAGGTGGTGAGAGGTGCCAGAAAGGGGGTGTTGAATGCTGGAGTAGAGCTCAGATATGGAGCAGGGGGGGTAGTGGTCAGCGGGGGTACAGAGTGGGTCGTCAGCTGCAGGGGAGTTGTGGTATTAAGGCAGGGCTGGAAAGGTGGTGGATGTGGTTCTCGGTGGATTCTGGGTGACCACAGCGGACCTTCATGTGAACTTTGGACCCCAGGCTGGATCTGGAATGGGGCTTGGGACTGAGGCAGGATGTGGGTTGGGGTCTGTGGCTCAGTCTCCTGCTGTTGCTCCATTAGGACCTGGTTATGTAGAAGCTGGAGCTGGGCTGGATCCCTGTTGGTCAAACAAAACCAAACAACTGATCATCTACCGAAACATGACGCTATACATGGTGAAGATGAGAGCAGTTCAGTGTGCTGGTCTCATAAATTACGCCCATGCAGTAAGCCCCTGCAGAAATGAGCCAAAGTCAGCATGAAGAATACTCTGCCCTTTTATGGGCTGCCATCAAGTAGCCTACAAACACTGTTCGAGCTTAAGATGGTTCCAACTTTCATGTTTGTTTATTGCCATCACTTGAAATGTTCTTATGCTAAGTAATGTACATAGGACAAATAGTAACATTCTGCATTTTGTTTAGTTTTGTTGTTTTAATCCTATTATGCTATTTACAAAAACAACAAGTGAACAGCTTATAAAACCATGCAAGATTTCATTTTTAGTATTTTCTTCAATATTAGGTGAATATAAATGCATAAAGCTAAACTTACAAGTAGAAAACGCCATCCTTTGTTCTAGAAAGCTGGAAGGTCCACATTTGAAATCCGTGTGGATTCATTTATGAATTGCTACTGACCACAGCTGCTGATTGAGACAGTGGAGGAACCTCCCCCTCTCAAAATAGCTCATTTCACTTGCAGTGCACAATATAAACCCAATTTGGACAATAAATATAAAAGAGAGCTATATTGTTGCAGTGCATCCAGGCAACATTTTGATAGTGTCAGAAATTATATAGAAATGTATCTGCTTTTTAAATATTTAATTTTCTGTACTCACAGTTTGGGTTTTGCCAGCACAGGTGGTGGTTCTTTGCTGACTAATGCCCCAGTGAGGTCTTCATCAGATGGACTCGATGTGTCACTTTGCTCATTCTCCTCATCCTCGGGTAGTTTGAAGTGCACACGGCGACCGACTCTGGAGTTGGAGCGTGAGGCTTTGTGGGTTTTTTGAGCACCTGTTTTTAGGCAGGAGTTAGGAGGAGGATCAGGCAGGGGCACCACAATGGGACTCCCATTCTGATGGTTTGGGGTCCCCTTAACTTTGGGGCTCGTATCAGGTGAAGTCACTGAAGGTCTTGACACTACCTGCTCAGTCTCAACAGCAGATGGAGCAGTAAAAGGTTTTGGGTATGAGAGAAGCTGATCTGCCTGTCTGCTGCTCTGTGGTCCTAGACATGCTCCACTTGATTCAGGAGGTCCCTGGTGGAGGAATGAAGGATCTAAGTTTGGGGTGCTGATGGTGCGAGAATTCAGGCAGGAGCTGTTTCTGTTCAGGCTGGTGGGTTCTAGACTAGGTAGACTGGTACGGAAAAGGTCTGGACGCAGCATGCTGGAGCTGTTGGGGTCCAGACGGAGTGTGCTGGTGTTTAAGGGATCCAGTCGTAAGGTGCTAGAGATAAGTGGGTCTAGGCGAATGGTGTTGGAGTGGGGCTTAATATTGTTGATCACAGGAACCTCTGGCTGAAGGTTTACAGTTGGAACAGATGGGGAAGGCTCCTGGACTTGTCCTGACTCCACTGTTAAATTGCTGAAAGGCCTCAAATGGTTGCTATTCCTGCCATTGCCTAAGGGGGAATTAGAGAGGTGGATGTACAGAAATGTCAAAGTGCTTTTATAAAAATATACAACAACCATTGTAATGTTTTTATGAAGCAGAAGAGTTACCTTTGACCTTCAGATCAGCAGAGCTGGACACGGTTCCATAGTTGTTGCTTGCTGTACAAGTAAACATCCCTGAATCTTCTGGAAATACCTCAGCAATGACCAAAGTACATATTTCCTCTAGAGGTAAAAAAAAAAAAAAAAAAGATACATAATCAGATTGGTTCAAAGCACTGTAAATACATCATTTCTGATCTAGGAAAGAGTCTGAACAGAATGAAGACAGATACATGACTTGTATTTCAGATGCTCAGCAGTGAGGTTTCTTTGTATCCCTGGGGCTGAGAGGCTTTCTGAAGCTAAGGCAGGTTGAAATGATCTGCCATGGTAGTTTGACACAGGATGAGAGACTACCTTATATGGTTCAGACTCAGGGAAAACAGCTCTGGCTTATGTACAGAAGAACAGCAGAAGACCAGCAAGCATTATAAACACTTCAGCAAACACTGCAGCATCATTTACAGAGAAGCAGCTGATTTGGTGCACTCAACACTTTTGCTTTTGACACATAAAGATTTAATGAAATATATACCTGCTTCAGCTGGAGATCTTGGCTCTGAAACAGAAACCAGATTATGAACAGAGATTTATGCAAACATATCCTTTAGCTCAAAATCTTTTTACAGCAAGAGCAGCACTGGACAGAATTTCGGAGCATGGTTTACATTTGAAAAATAAAAAAAACGTATTTTTTCCTTCATTTTGACTTTATTACATTGACTAATTTAAGCATCAGTTTATTCTTTAAATCATACACAGCTGCAGAGCTTACTTTTCTGCAGGATCCTGAACTCAGGAGAGTCTTCTACAATTTTTCCCTCTCTGTGCCAGTCCACATGAGGTGAGGGCACTCCTTTCACACGGCACTCTAGCACCACCAACTGGCCTTCTGTGGCCAGGATGTCCTGCAGGCTCTAAGACAAGATCAAGGCATCAATAAAGGTAACAGACAGACAGCAACATTAAGAATAAAGTCCCTTTAGGAATGACTGTACCTTTGTGAATACAGGGGCAGCCATGGCAGGTTGCGCATTTAACCCTTGCAGACAGTTGTGGTTGAAAGTTTGATTCTGAAGATAACACAAACAAACAGAGGTGATTGAAACATACACAACTAATCATTAAACAAAAATCAAAGAGGAAGAAACTGTTTCAGCTGATTTACCTCAGGTTGAGGAGTTGGTGTTGAAGCTGCCTGAACAGGAAGCACAGATGAAATCCCAGGGTTCAGAAGCTGTGGTGTGGAAATGTCGGTGCCAGATGTTGGCGCCTCTGCAAATTCTGCATCGCTCTGGGACAAAGTAGGAAACACCTGCACAGGTATCGAGGTTGTCTTCTCCTGAGCAGTGTGCGCAGGGGTTGCCACAGGAACTTTAGAGAGCTCTGGGACAGAAAGCGCTGTAGTGGAGGTCTGGAGTGGTAGAAGAAGTTGATTCGTTGGTGGTAAGGGGGACTCCTCTGCTGGTTCCTCAGTGGTTGTAGCAGGTTGTGATGACAGACACGGTTTCTCTTCTGCAGAGAGACTTTGGCTTGACGTTGGGGGTAAAGGCTGAGCTGAGTTTTGGGTTTTCTTCTGCAACCTTTCAGAAATTGCAGAGAGAAAAAAGGGATTTGATCAATTAGAAATACAAAAGCTAAATAAAGGCCCAAGAGATTATATGTTTTCTAAACTGTCTTTATGCCAGTACGGTACAAACTCACTGGGCTACGTGTTCAAAGTGGTGTTCACCTTCAGAATCTGAAGAGGAAGCTCCTGCAGGATTACAAACCGAAATAAAGAGTTCATCACTAACAGTGTTTAACATGAGCCTGTAAAAAGTGTAAAAGTGAACTGATGAATCACCCTCGACGTAGATCTCAGCTGAGGTGGAGTCTGTGCCATAGAAATTAGATGCGAAGCAGGAGTAGCGGCCAGTGTCTTCCTCAAACGCCTCTGCGATGATCAGAGAGTGCAGTTCACCGTTGGTGATGATCTGAATGTCAGGGCTGTTCTCCAGCTCTTTGCCCTCACAAAACCACCTGTAATTGAACATATATATATATATATATATATATATATATATATATATATATATATATATATATATATATATATATATAGCAGTGTTACTTCTACAACTATTTAATCCTTTGACTATAATAACATTTTTGACATATTCATTTTAAATCTGACATAAGCTTTAAAACTGTTTTATTTCAGAACTTTTACTCTGCTTCTGATTTCTCTATCCATTAATGTCATCTATCTGCAAGTTCACTTAAGTTGAATCTATCTAAGACTCTCCTACCTCTTCTTTAAAAAGCTTGTCTTTGAACAGTTCTCCTTTTTCCTTTCTCTTAACCCTCTGACACTATTTCAATATGGGTGGTACCGTGGTGTCGTTCCCAGTTCCCTAATAGTGCTTCTGACTTGGAGCAATTCAGTAGAGTGACAGTATGCAGGCCAAGAGAAAAACGTTTTGATGAGCAAGCTCTATCCATTTCCCTGTAAGACAAGAAGCCAGTGTGCCATGCCAGTCTAGAGACCGTTAATAGGCACTGTTGATGTTATGAAGATGAGGAAAGTTGTAGCTAATGAATACAGTGAATGCATTTTTTTATTTTATCTGTATTTTTGAAACGTTATTAGTATTATTGATTTGGGATTCAATCCAGGTTCAATTTAATTACTTTTATATTGTCAAATTAGAAATAAATAGGAAGAAAAATACATCAATTCTACAATAGAAACCTGGCCATGATTATGTACCTGGCATTAGTCCCATTAAGTAACATCTAGTACACTGAACCCAGTTTTGTTTTTGTGAGCTATAATAGTGAACCTCTAACTTCCTCCCTGTTCTGACCAGCAACATATGCAGCAGTATCTACGTCAAAGTGCATCTATTTTAAGCAGTTGATGTCTCGATGCTTTATTCAATCCGTCCAATAAACAAACAGGAATGAAGCAATGTGCTGTGACTTTAAACCATATCCATTGCGCTTATGAAGCTTATAGACCAGCAAGATTAAACACATTTAAAAAGTACAGTAAACAGCTGGATAGTGTAGTGGTAAGATCGCCGACCTCCATGTGGGAGACTGGGTTTTAAATCCTGGTTGTGGCCTACCTCCGTCAGGGGTCCTTAGACAAGAGGTAAACCTTACGCTTACCCTGCCCTTGCGTTGTACCTCATTTGTAAGTCACTTTGGATAAAACCTAAATGTAAATGTATACATATATACCAAAACTCTACTTTAAAGTGTTTTAAAAAGCTGTTTACATAAAAATAACCTCACAACATTACCTAAAAACTGCCAGTAGTAGACCTCTCAACTAACTAATCTCTTATTTAAATAAAGTCCTGGTGTAGTTTCCAGTAAACACATGAAAGCCACACTTAAACAGTAGGATGCAACACGACACAAGTGACTCTGCTGGAAAACACTGTCAGTATTCTGCATGAGCAGACCTATGTCATTTGTAATGAGTAAGGGTCTAAATTGAAAGCATGAGTAGTAGAGGGGGTGGCTATGAGGCAGAGACTCCGCTTGCTGCACCTGTCTGGGCTATTTTCCCTCTGGAGATCAGAACTAGAGAGGAGATTCCCTCTGGAGCCTGGAAGCTCTGACCTGCTCGCCCAATCACATATGCACAAAGCTAAACATAGAATTAGAATACACACAATGCTATACGCAGGACAGCACACCATGTCAAATTGATGGAAAATATGAACCTGACAACTCCTTTCAGTGAGACTTACATACACAGTAGTAGTAGTTGCATGGGCAAGAGAAACATGCTACAGTAAATTAAATGAGCTTCGTGTTAACAGAATACACAAAACAAGAGCCTGACTTAAATATAATGTTAAGGACGTAACAAATTAAGGAGATACAACTGAAACAGAATTCAAATGTTTACATCACGTGTCATGAGTGAGCAGAAAGTAAAGAAGTAAAGAGATCCACCAAGCAACAACTGTATAAATTATCTTACCAAACTCTTCATGCTTCAAGAGCTCAGTCTGTTGCATTATCAGAAGAGACCACAGCTCACAGTGCCAGTCCAGTCTAAAAATGGCAGAGAGCTACATTCTCCCTGGACAAGTATATGTTAGTGCCTCAACAATGTTCAGCAGGACTAACAAGGCCAAACCAACCCCCCACCCCCAACGGTCTGACACCTTTACTTATTATAACTTAACTTATTTGCTCTTCTGAGAATAATAATTCTGAGTAAAAGGAGCTTTAAAACACATCCATTAAAACTGCCACAAAAAACAATACAAATTAAGAAAGTGTCAATTTGTAAGTAGTGTTAGGTTTTAGTTCATTCTGATTTATTCTACTGAATGCAGCCAGAGGAGTCACTTCCTCTCGTGTTTTGGCAGATTTTCACAGTAGATAATCAATACATAGGAATGCACCTCATTGGGAACAAGAGAAAACCTCAAATGATTACACACACACCCATGCACACACAGACCGTTCAGAATTAGCTGCTGGCTATCATCACGTCATGTCTGTCTGGATTTCTCATTATTCGTATTAACTTACACATCTCAGGGCACGTGGTTAAATTCATTACTAGCCCTTTAGCTTAGACACAACACAGTTTATATTGTGTCACAAATCATTACAAATTGTTCCTTAAACACATTTTAACAAAACAAGATATTAAGATTTGAAAGTAAAAAATGTAACTATGTATTGTGGTGTTACATAAATGCATAAATGAAATGAAATTTGCTTTCTCTGGACTACAAGTGGACGTATATATTGACTGTAACCTTTTATATTTAGGGTTAGGTAACTTAGTGACTCAGTAATGCCCTCAAACATAACTTTGGTGCTGTTCAGCTTCAATGTCCTATTACATATTAGCCTACATGGATAATAAGTTAATAATGATAGTATCGGGTTTGGTTACACATCTTATATTTCTGTATGTAGTGTTAAAAATAAAACCAAGTTATTTCACGCCAAGTTTTATGACCTCTTGTATGTCCTGCAAAGTAAGAACTGATAAAAGTAAACCACATCTTGAAAGCAGTCAGGCTAATTGTTGTTCTTACCGGACTTCAGGCACAGGGTGTCCTCTTACAATACAGTCTAATTGGACCTTGCTGCCCTCTGGAATCTCCCTGCTTTTCAGTTTCTGGATGAAACGAGGAGGCTCACACACAGATGCCTCTGCTGGGTATGAAGCTTCTGTCAAGGCACAGTTTTCAGCCTCCTCCTCCACCTCCTGGGAAACAGGGTTGTATTGCTGCTCATCAGTAGTCCTGCAGTCCTGAAACTCTGCATGCCCAACCCCAGAGTCCAGCTGGATGTCTGGCTGGTGGCTAACAGCGGGTCTGAGTCCCTCCTTCTCCACCTCCATGGGCAAGACAGCACGTTCCCTGTTGTCTGAACTGAGGGGACAAACTGTCCCATCGTTCTGGCTCTTGTTTTGGACCCTACTCCTGTGACCTTTGCACGCTCTGGGCCGTACCCGTTTGGAGCTGTTAGCCTTGAAGAGAGAGGAGAGCTCCTCAATGAAGTCTGCTGCCTTGTTGAGGAACTCCTTCTTGGACTGGGTCTCCAGACCGTATGAAGTGGTCTTTGCCGGCCTGTTCAAGTCATTGAATCCTTCACTGGACTCTCTGCTGTTCCTGATCATGTTGTCCTGCTGTGTGGAGGCTTTGTGCATCTTTCTGTCTGGTGTGAATGCTGTGTGCGTCGCTTCAGGCAGATCTTTCAACTCAGGGGCTGGTTGTGCGAAAGACACAGTGGAGGGGGCGCCAAAAGGAGCAGGAGAGGGGTTAGTCAGGGGAAGAGAAGGGGATGTAGATGAAGAAACTGAGACTGCAGAGATGTTGGAGGGGGTTAATGGTGTGACAGAGGTCTTGACCTCTCCCCTCTCCTCATGGGGCTCATGTCCAATGGCCTGACGGGCCAGGTTCACGCTCTTGTCCAGCTCCTCCTGACTGAGGAAGGCTGACAGATCTGGGAGTTGGGGGTCACTGTTGCCCACAGAGTCCTCAGCCTTGCCTTTGAGTGACCCATAGATCTGAAGACGTGTGGAAGAACCATCTGAGCGACTCATCTCGCTGTGGCGCTGCTGGGCTCGGGCCTCTGCCAGGTAGCTCTCTCTTAAGAGCTGAGACAGTGATGGCGGCTGGTCAGTGTTGTCCTCTTGCATTCTGTGGAAACAATGACATGGCATTCAGTCACTTTTGTGTTCAAGTTTTTCAACACTTTCAGTGATTTTCTACCTGCTAAGTAGGTCACTACTTCTAAAATTCACTTGCAGATGACTCTGAAAGAACTGAAAGTCCTGCACGTTCTTACTTGTACTCGGTTTAATTATGCTGTTTCATTCCTCAGGCCGTAATTTGTTTGTCTGCTTATTTCTTTGGGACAGCGCACATTAATCAACACAGATGGTGACATCAGTGTAAACGTGCCACTTTTTCTCTTCTAATCTTGATCAAATGTAAAAATTAGGAACAAAAAACATGTAAAAAATCAGTCCGATCCACATTTTTAAGAAGGAAGTGCGAGTCCATGAAGAATTTAAAAAATGATATATCCATAGTTGAGGTGCATTCAGATCCACTCACATGGTCTGTGTATTCTTTATTGAATGTGCATACAAGAACTGTCATGACTAATGGGAGTCCAAGTGATCTGTTACGTTCACAAGACCTTCACTGAGGTGGAGTATATAGTATATTTTAATCCTGCAAGTCGATTTTCATACTATGCTGAAATGATAGTGATAGATAGGTCTGTGGATGCGAGTTAAGCTGCAGGGCTGAACTGACAAGTCAGTTAATTGATTAGTTGCTCAGCAGAAAATAAATTGGCAGTCAAGCAATTTTTCTCAAGTGAAGGGATTGTGTAGCCTGCTGCTGTTTGTCTTCTGAGTCAACGTCATTAATATATCTTTATGTTTTGGATTGATTTTCAGACTGGCAAGCAAACACCAACTTGAACTCTAGAATAAAACGTACGTGGTCCTTTGAAGTCGCTAACGGACATTTAAATGACTAGCAAGACTAATAGAGCACTGACCAATAATCAGAAGTCAGTAAATGAAAAGCACCGGCCTTGTGATGATTCCTTCACATACCTGTAAAGTATATCTGCAAAATACATATATGACATGTAATGTTATGTTAAAACTAGTGAATTATTTGGAGGAAAGAGAACATTAGTACAGAAGCTGTAGTTAAAAGCATGGATAGTGGTAAATATAGCTTTTTATTTTAGCCTAATCTCAGGCTTCCTTTAGCCTCCACAGGGTATCAGGTTCATGCCCTGACATCAGATCTGATGGGATACAGGCAGTCTTTTTTGCTGATGTCCACCTCCGACCAATAATTTTGTGACGTTTAATCTCTGCACAACTTTTTTTCACACTAAGCATGAGCAAGTTATTGAATACAGACATGAGATAGGGCACACATGTGCCACTGACACTCAAATCTGCGCAATTAAGAGAGACAGCAATGCCCTTCCAACAGACCTGAAGCTGCAGCTGTTGTGTACATTAATCCTTTGCAAACAGGCTCCAAGCCCACCAAGTCATATCTAATAATAGCGAGGGCTCCGTTTACATGAAGAAAATCAACAAAAAAAAGCAGACCTCATGTGTGCCCTTGTTATCGTGATTTTCATCAGTCACAACAGTCATTAATCCGATTACACAAACAGAACTATAATTATCATAAATGGAGCACAGCTGAGTGAGATAACACACAGTCACAGCCCCTACAGATGAACGAGGCCCGGGGGCGAAACACAGCGCCACACAACCAGCAGGTTGAGATAATTTGGTTTAATAGGAACATAGCATTCAAACAGAAATAGACTCGAGCTTGTGTGAGGCTCAGTGTCAGAAGATTTTGAGGTTATACACAGCATATTAGCCTGATGCCATAAGACAGTCTACACGACACTGTGAACAACAATTAGATTAGGGGGTGGTGTGTTTTACCTCCAAAATAAACCCAGCTGGCCCCCTGTGTAGGACTGGTAAATCCTCAGGGTGCACCTGTGCTCAAAGAGACAGATTCCAGTCTTCCAGTTCCTGCAACCTGGGGAAATCTTGGACACAGGCAGCTGCCCAGCTTTCCCGGTTTTCTCTCGCACAGTTAACCTTGGAGTTTACAGGATGATTTGGAGCTGAGTAGCTAGGTTAACCTGTCACCAGCAAAAGTAGCAACATTTGTCAGTGTGGTAGTCGCAGGTTATTTTGGGGAGGCCTGGCCCATGAGTCTGGGTGGCGTCCCTGCTCATTGGCCAAGGGGGGCGTGCTGTAAAGAGATTCCTCCTCCAGTGGTCTGTCAGAGACCTCTGTCCAACAGAATCACAAGCCCCTTGTTCAGCCTCTCACACAGTAACACAGCAGACTGAGTGATAATCAATTATGAAACACTGGGGAGTGCATGATACTGTAAAAAGTCAAGTCAGCAAAACTTCTCATGCTACGGTGACAATTCAAGAATTTTATTGTTTTTAGAGGAAAACAAAACATTGCAACAGATTTCTGAAAGTGGATTTGAGCCAAGAGCAATTTTTATTCACAGTTGTTCCGCTGTTTTCACATGGATGTTTTTGCAGCATGTTAAAGAGAAAGTGATGTATTCTCAGCAGGGAGGGTAGTACATCCACTGTTTGACATCTGCAGTGGTTCTGACTTTTACCTCCACTTCATTGGGTTTATTATAATGCCTACATATTACTTCTCGAGATCCGATTTAAAATCATGAAGGTTGACGATCAAAATAATATTTCCCATGATTACTGAAGTTAGGTTGAGATGATAATGAGACGTTCAAGACGCCCAGAGAAAAAAAACAAAACAAAAAGCAAGCCTGAGCATCAGTTTACACTTAAAACAGTGTAAGACCTTATATCAAATACTTCTTTTCAAGTGTATCATTTAACAAAAATGCACCTGTGACAAAAGCTTGTGTACACTGGCCATTATGCAAACTCTATGCAAAGAAAGAAAACTATTTGCTGTACACCGTGAGCCAACTATACATGTTGTATATGGAACGTTTAGTGCGAGTATGCCGAATACGGGCCGAAACATTTGCATATCGTTTGTTTTGTTAAATCTAAGAAGCAACAGGTTTGATATATTTACAGTTTAGAGACGATTTAGGTGAGCTGTCAAAGAAAGTGAAGTAAACTTAGTCAATTCTCAAACACTATTGTGTGGTTGTTTAAGCTTTCTGGCACTCAGTGTATTGTTCTGAATGATGGTCCCTGCCAAACCTACATGTAAGGCTTAAACAAACGTGACATTTAAAGTTAGAATTCCACCCTACGGGTCAACGAAAACTTGTTAGTATAAAAAAACAGAAATGGCTCAGTGACTCAGACAGCTTACAACAGTAATGTAGTCTGAAACCAATACATTATATAGAAAAGAAAAACAAAACGAAAAGTCCTCTTTGGCATAACTGGATGTTTACCAACACAGTGAAGGCAACATGAAGAAGACAATCAGTAGAGGTCAATGACTTCTAGTGCTGACTGTAGCCACTGGGTTACACACAGACAGACAAACACACAAACACACACACACACACACACACGCACACACGCACTGAGTGAAACCAAGGGATTTTTAGCTTTAACAATTATTAATTATGATGGACAGGATCATTAGCAGCAATAGAAAGTCTCGATTAGCCCAGTCTATGAAAAACCACAAAGACACTTCCATGTTAAAGGTTAGGAATGCAATACCCATCGTCAGCGTATCCCTTGTCATGATATCGCATCACACAGACACCATGAAGGCACTCTTGCACGAAGAAAACCATCTGAGCGTGCGCACACACACACACAGCATCCCGCAAATACTGGAGCTGGATGCATCGTAATCACAGAGAAAAGCACCATAATGGAAGTCTGTGTGCTTTAGTGCAGCGAGTTTAAGCTTCTGCTCAGCATCATGCTCTCTTTGTTGTTCACAGTGTTTTTGTGTCGTTGACTCTGACTGATGGAACTCACACGTTGTTAATGTTGTACATCGTGCAGTGAGCCAACTTGTGATAAGGGTTTAGGAGGCACAGTATTAGTTCCGCAACAAATTCGTCAGCTCAGCTATCAGGAGTCATCACTGGCCCGTTTGCGAGACTGGTCTCCCCTGGAAAACAAGGATTTAATGCGTTTTAAGTAATCTGAATACAGGTTTGTTGTAGTTCAAATTCAAATCGGGAACAGTCACCATCTAAAACTTAGGTGTTGGAAAACTGACCGTGGAAATCCATTCATGGAGAGCTCCATCTGTAGCTTCTGGTCATAAGCAGCATAGTCAGACAGCAAAGACTCCACAGCAGGGGGGTTGATTTGGGGAATAAACCCGGAGAACAGAGCTGGGGCGAGCTGTGCCCACTCTGTAAGAGGAACCCAAAAATCAGGGCAGCTAATTCTAGTGGAGAACTAACTAAACTGTCTTCAACAGTGGAAGCGGCAATCAGCACTGTAACAGATCATAACAAGGATTCTGGTAGCAAAATGGGTAAAGAACAAAAACAGTGTTTACCCGGCCGGAGGCTGTAGAGGCCTTTAACCACACTGGCCATTGTAGATGGCTGCACTTGAAAGGGCATTGAATGCGCTTTGATGAGAAGAGCTGAAAGAAAAAAAAGATCATAAATCATTTGTGTCGGGTGCAGTTCCCTTGTCTATATCAAAAGCCTCATGCTTTTTACTCACGCATCAGCGTGTTCACATGTTTTTCTGCTACATGATCAGCAAACAGCTTCATCAGATCCTCTCTTAGGTCTCTGTTCAGCTTAGACTCGATGTAGAATTTGTTCTGAAAAAAGAAAAAACAATCTAAATTAATAAAAAAACCTGAAAAGCCTGCCTAAAACTGAATCCGGGTTACATCCTAGCACAGGGCTATACACTGTGGCTGTTGTGAGATACGATACAATTATTATGTAACAAAGAGATTCCTACCAAGTACATAAAAACAGGAACTATACACTGAAGAGAAGCTGTGTATTGTGTAAGCGCAATGTTGAAGTTCTCAATTAAGCTCTCAGCTGGGCTGCCCTGCAAAACAATAACAAAAGCACTGGTTTATTTTATAGTTCCTCGTTTACTGGATATAATAATTTCCTTGTATTTGAACGTGCTTACTTGTAGATGAGTGGAAACCTGCTGCAGGTGACTGGTTATTTTTGATGTCAGGTCACTGTACAGCAGCTCAGAGTGCTGCTGACAAACACATTTGTAGACGTAACTAAGAAAACAAAAACAAAAGAAGGACTCTAATAAATCAATTAGGCAATAAACAAGGTATTAAAGTTGCACTAGCATTATCCGGGGCTCAACAGAAACGATCACAGCTCAGGTGTGTGTTTATTTCTAACACCTCTTCACCTGTATATCTGTGCGTAAGAAACAGAGACGTGGTCTGTGGGATTCTGAATCAGCAGCCGGTCAATCGCCCTCTCCAGGTCTGGCCAGTGGTTTTTCCGGTAGTCATCTACTGCCATGGCATTCAGGACTGAGTGGAAAAGAGGAGAACAGGTGATGTGTGAAACGAGCAGCGTGTCAACACACAACAGGACCTGCAGGAGACCAGGCCGTGGTCGACACTGCTGCTGGATGTGGACTTACGGAACTTGGATGTAGAGTCGAGGGTGAATTTTCCCTCGACAGCGGCTGCTGGAGCCGTGCAGTCCGTCTCACTGACTTCACTGCTCTCACTGCCTGAATCCGAGTCCATGAACTTTGACTCTCGGGTGCCACCGGCCCACAGCCCCCCTCGTCGAGCTCCCGGTTCCAGTCCGGACACCGGCGGACTGACGGCTTGAGAGCCCGTCGACACAGCAGACAGCTGACTGCTAAGATACGTGCGGACTTTGCTGCTGCTGCTCGCACAATAGTTGTGGTTGTGGTCGTCTTTTAAGTCCAAACTGTCGTCCTCCATGGCCTCCATTTTTTTTACAGTCAGTCCCGTGAGCTGAGGCCGTATCTGCTAGATAAACATTTCAGATAACAAATAAAGATCAAGACAGAAAGTGTCAGGCGGCTGTAGTGGCGTCCATGTCGGTTTTGGTGTTGTTAACTGAATTTTTACGACACGTCGTAAAACCAGACAGCTGCGGGAAAACAGGGAAATGTAGTCCAAAGACTTTGGCTAATGACAGAAATGTCCCAGGCCAGCTGAGCGTAAACCTCATTCAGCACGATCATTACAGCTGTCTTATGATTGACTATTAAAGAACTGTTAACAGACTCTCCTGCTCGACATTAGGGAGAAATTATAGTTAATAACCTTATAGTACCGTGCATCCGGCCTGCTGTAGTACGCATGCGTCAACCAGGAAAACTTAGTGAGTTTCCCCAAATTGGAGTTTTTCTACATCCGACTAACGTCAAATCCTTACATATTATACTTAATCTTTCCCATTATTATAACAATATTTAAAGGTAATTCGCTCTTTCTCTATTTCTTAAAGCCCCGTTAAGTGGAGAAGACCTGACAGGATGAGTCACTGTTCATGCCAACACCATCACATTCAAGTTGTTCATGTGTGTGTATCTTGAGCATGAAATAAGAGAAATGAGTGTTCAGTGTTTCCATTTTTTTACTGAGAACCCCATGGGAGAAAACAGCTATAATGATGTAAAAATGTCTTATTTCCTTAAACCGTAAACAAAACATAACCGTTTCAATGGCATGTCAATTATGCTGATGTAGACATTTACCCAACACATTGGCTCAAATATGTCTATCCACCAACACTTAATCTTTACAAGCAGTAGACTAAGAAATGTGACATAAGCAACAAAACCGGGTTTAGAAGAAGGAAAAAGTGCTGTTTTTCAACGTGAACTCACTGAATATATTCCTAAGGCTTAATATTACAACTTAGTATAACTTTATACAGATAAAAACTATCATCTACTCTTTCATGAGTATGTCTCACGGAGTATAAAAATAAGAGGCCTGACCATAAAAAGTAGCTGCCACATGTCAGAAGGAACACCTTGTCAATAGTTATATATTTTTTCCAAGATTTAAATGACAGGGTAAACATACAAAGCTTATGACAGTTTAGGAGTGTGTTGATAAAGTGTTCTTTGGTCTAAAATTAAAGAGTACTGTTCATTTTCTTTCAGCATTTGCCCCATGATAGGGAACAGCTGAATGTTTTATATTGCAAGTTAGACAATGTGTTCGAGTAAACCATCTCAAGATTTGTGTGTGTGTCTGAAACTCATAGTACCCACTATTTAGCAGGCAGTAGACTTATATATTTACATGTTCCTCAATGGTAACATGAACCAACTCTGAAACACATCATTAAACCACAGCTGACATCACACTATGGATTGAGATTGACAGTTAAAGTCTTCGCTTGTAACAACTGCAATTTAGGAATTAAAGCTTAACCTAGTGTTGCATTTGTGGTGTGCTGAAGTAGACAGGAGCATCAGCTAAACCTCTGAAAATGTCAAATGTGAAATGGGACTAGCACATGGGGGTGAAACCCTACCAAAAAAACCAAACAATAATAAAATAAAAAAAACTACTGCATTCTATTTAGTAAGTAGTATACAGAGGTTTCAGACACAATGCATGTGACCAAAGTGGGCACAGGAAAAAAAAGTTGCTGCATATTCACACAAAGTTGTCACGCAATTTCAACTTTATGAAAAAAAATATTAAGGTTGATGAGTCAAAAATATACGAAACATACTATATAAAGACAATTAGTGCTTTGTCGACTGAATACTTTACATTTAAAGGTGTGTGGTGCTTTGAGTCTTTTCACAAGTACTGTCTGTCTGCGGACTTAATGCAGCCTCATTGGCTGTGTGTTGTATTGTGTCTCTCAGGCATGTCTCTCCATCCACTGCTAGTTCATCAACTTCATCTGGCTCGCTGTCTTCTTCCACGCCATCCGCACTGCATTCCGACTCCTCGCTGTCACTGCAGCAGGAGCTTGACGTCTCATCTTCAGAGTCAGAGTACACCTCAGCTCCATGGAAGATATAACGATTCGGTACTTGAAACAGGTACTGGCCGGCTGTGGGAAACAAAGCAATTTAAATAGCTGAAATCAGTACGTGAAGAATATCTGTCATATCAATCCTATATTTGTGCTGTGAATAAAATGTATAATTATTTGGAATTTATAAAATAGTTCATGATTAATGGGTTTAAAGCTAAAGCTTACTCTCAAGGCGTTTGCTGATTGGACTTCTGTTGATTCGACTCATCCAGCATCGACTACGAAATTCAAGGTTGGAGGTTTGGCTCTTTACTTCAGCAGCCCCCGCTTTTGAGGAATCTTCTTCTGGTAATTCTGAAGGCTCCACAATCTCTTCACTGGGGCACTGAGCATTTGGACAAGGCTCTGAAGGTGTAACATTATTACCAGCAGGCTCTGTGACATTCAGACTTTTGGTCTCCTCAGAAGGCTCAGTTATTGAGTCTGTACTGTGCTGCTTCTGCTCCTCCCGAACAGAGTTGCTGGAAGCAGGCAAGGCCTCGCTTGGTGGCTGTTCTGGTAACCGAGGGGGTTTCTCTGTGATCTCAGTAAGTCTTACAGTGTTGTAGCAGAGCTGCTCAAAGTCTCCACCCAATCGATGACAGAGCTCGTTTACAATGACATCACAATCACCAAGTAGCTCCACATCAAAGTTGAGGTGAGGCAGCTGCTCCCTATTGATCAGGACCTGAGGCACTTCATGAGGAATGGAGTCTGAATGGGAAGAAAAGAGAAAATAGTTAAATATTGTACGTTTCCATTTACTGCAAGCAAAATGGAGATATGCTGTTTATTACATGGATCTTACAGAAAATGGAAAAGAAGACCTACTAGGGATCAGGGCAACTGGTCGGACTTTAAGTGAAGAGCCAATGACAATCAAGAGGTCCACCTCATCTTTATCCTGCTTCATGGCTCTGTGAAACATTTCTGGAAGATTCTCTCCAAAGAAGACAATGTCTGGTTTCATGATTGCCAGAGGAATATCTGGACATCGTGGACAATGAGGGACAATCTGCAAGAGAAATTCATTTTATTACCATTATAACAAAATAAAATTTTTGGAACTTTATTCAAAGGTTGCATGTCTATAATATCCACAATACTATTCAGTGTTCTCAAAGTAGCCAGCTGCACCCTGGTGATTCACTTCCTTGATCAACTGACAGATGTTAACAGACAATTATCAGTAATATTGACACTTGAAATTATTGGGGAGAAATTATTATATCAGTATGTCTCTTGTTATTGTTTCTGATTTTAGTACCACTACGGTCAGTTTGTACTGAAACTGAAAACCACATACACATAAAGCATGGTCATGACATAAAAGCACACAAAATTACAATGTAAAAAAACTGAAACAACAATAAAAACAATACCTATTTTCCTTATCAATCTTGGATGTATCCAACTAAACAAATAACAATAGCTGCTGAATGTCAATTCTATTATCTAGTGTTGCAGCTAGTGCTGCCAGCCTAGTACAATACAATTTTTAATTAACTGCTAGTTATTACTATTTACAGTATATTAATGATGATGGACTAGAATTAATACACCACCACATTCTCAAATGGGGAATCACTGACTTTGCTTGATGCTTACAACCACAATGTTTTAACACTAGGTAAAGTTGGACAATATTGACAGTAAGACTCATTGTACACGCGTTGATCTTATCTCGCCTGGATTACTGCAATGCACTACTGATGGGTTTACCAGCATCCACGACCAAACCCCTCCAGATGATCCAAAATGCGGCAGCACGCCTCATTTTTAATCAACCAAAAAGATCTCATGTCACACTGCTCTTCAGATCTTTGCACTGGCTTCCTGTGGCTGCAAGGATCAAGTTCAAAGCTCTGTCTCTTGCCTATAGATTGGTCAACTCCACAGCTCCATCTTATCTCAATTCAATCGTTCAGGTCTGCATCCCCTCCCGTCCACTGCGCTCAACCAGGGAACGTCGTCTGGTGGTACCAGCGCCACACAGTCGACACCAAGGAAAACTGTTCAGCTCAGTGATCCCACGATGGTGGAATGAGCTGCCTATCTCTGCACGCTCAGCCACCTCACTAGCAATCTTTTAAAAACTGCTGAAAACAGAACTCTTCCGCATCTTCCTTTGCACTTGCACTCGCTTTGGATAAAAGCGTCTGCTAAATGACTAAATGTAAATGTAAGATATCATAATATAGATAATTATACAGCATTTCGTATGAGTAATAATAAAACAGCGAAAAAACACTACTGAACTGTCTTTTTTGGTAATGCTGTTATACCCTTCATTTGGTGGGCCAAATGTCTTCATTTGTATCAACGTTGCCTCCTGTTTCTCTTTTCCTTCAGAAAACTGTCCATTTAAACTTAACATGTATGTGGTGAGTTCAATCTATTTTTAATAAATACATACCTGGTTAAAGATGTCTTCCCTTATAGCCTCACAATCCACTTTGTGTTTACAGACAAGACATGATGCAGTAGCAAATGATCCTGCAATAAAGAATATATTAATGACCTTTCCCATCGCCATGCAACAAAACTATGTATATAATAAACAAGATCCATCACTTCACTCACCGTGACACTGGATAATCCGCTGAACTCCAGCCACTTGTTCTAATGTATCAATGTTTTGTGTGTAATTACGCAGTAGCTTTCCTTGTTTATCCAGCATAGATATAAATTTGTGACAAGGTGAAGGCTGGAACTGACCAGGGTAGATCTCCTGTAACAAAGATGATGCATTCAGCACAAAATCTCAAAATCAAAGTTTTCCAACAGGATCTTTTACAAACACAGCCTAATAGCTTCAGGACAAGTTCTGTTTGCTCCTCTAAAGTTCAACCCCATAACAGCAGATGATTCTGGATTTTCTAAAGGCTCAAAAAGTTCTTGTCATAGAACTTTTTAGGGAACTGTAATTTAGATTTAAGTTAAAGAAAATGTCTGCACACAAAGATCTGATGCACTGGTGCACCATCATCACAAGCTTTTGTTCGTAGTATCTCCTCTCATGTTCAAGGCTACACATTGTATCAGTATTTTGATATTTGTTAAGTAACAAACATATAATATAATGCACACTATTCAATATAATGTTGTGAACCTGCGATAAGAGAGGCTGTGCATTTTCAGCCTGAATGTGTATGTTTACCTATTCTTTTTCACTGTCTCCCTTGTATGACTCATAAGATAATTGAATAAACACACAAATCCAGGTGGATGGAACTTCCACATCTATGCATATTATCTACCCTACAAAGGTAAACGTATTATTTTACTATACATACATCATATAGCAGAAATCACGGCCTTAATTGGGAGCAATCATATAATTTTTTATTCATTGTTATCAACTCTGAGTATGCACATCAGCAAGTGTATACAATGTACAAACCTTAGCAAACTTGAAAAAGGGTCTTGGGTCCCGTCTAAAGTATTCAATGTCAAACATGGCTTGTGGGTCTGGAAGATCAGGAAAGTCTACAGCAAGTCGTGCATAAATTCCATCTCTGGAGCGAAAGTCTGGAATTCCACATGAAACTGACACCTAAGAAAAAAAGGGTACAAGTATTATGACTTAATAGCATGAACACTGGTACTACGTATTCAATTAAACACACAGTAATTCAAATAGTATGACTGTATAACACTACTGCAAGCACATACTCCAGCACCAGTCAGCACAAGGATCCTTTTGCTTTCATGGAGTAGCCTGACCACATCTTCTAAGGTGTTAATATCTTTCCGCTTCTTCCTTTTTGGAGGTTCTGAGATATTGATGATGATCTGCCACAATGTCATGTCATCTAAATCTGGTGGGAGTACAGTTTCAGGGAGCAAGTCCCTCAGAATGGTCCTGGGATCAGTCTCTCTGATGTGCTGCTGAATAAAGCTGTAGGACCCTGGACAAGAATACAACATCTTAGCATGACTTCTGTGCAATTATAAAGCGGTTTAGAAATGTCCTTCTTACAAAATACATCATCAGAGGAGCAATAAAAGGTGCTACTAGCAAGGTTTTTGAGTTACCTATCTGCGGTTGAGGAGTCCAGTCGCTGGAGCTTGCATGTGAGGATCTGTCATCTTCCTCGGTGATGTGGTCCGGTGTGACAGCCAGCCCGTTGGAGGGGAGATCCTCATGTCCGTGAAAATCTGAGCACAGAGAAGTTTGGAAAAATGAATAAAATAAACTACAGATAACTGGCGTCACCAGCTACGACCACTTTCCATGACAACACCTCAAGTGAAGGTTTCTGGGGAAGTGATTTGAACCGGCTAGTTGCTCAAAGTTTAGTGTAGAGGAGGAAAAAGTTGAACTCTCACAAGATGACATGTTTTCAGTCTGTTAACTAAATACAGTGAAGTAGCTGGCCGCCTGGAGAACTGACCTCTCTACACCCATTCATCTTTACTGTGATAAACGTTTGCTAACTATCTTAAACTTCTACTCTGTTTCACATCAAGTCGCCGGTTGCCGCTAAGTTGGTAAAACAGGCACTGTCCACTTTGACTGCTATAAAGGCCAAATGCCGGGCTGTTTTCATACCAGCATCCTCCTCCGTTGTCCCAGGTACCCCGGCGTCGTGAATTTTCCCTGCTGGTTTGTGCGGCTCAGAGACCAGCAGTCCCAGTCCATTGTTGTCTCCGCCTAGTGCCACTGGGGCCTGCTCTACCGCCATCACCGGCTTTGCTTCCTTCTCCGCTGGCTGCGCACAATTCACCGCCGACTCCCAGCCTTCTTTGTCACCAGAGACGCATGATAATTGGTCTGCTTCGGCGACTTTGAATCCGTAGCTGGTCACCGGACTGATTTTCGACCTTTTCGGAGCAGGCTCGTCCATTTCGGAGGCGCCTGAAAAGGCCGTTCCGAGACTGTTCTCTCCGTCCGCCATCTTCAGCCCGCAGAGCCGCTCAGCAGATCCTTCCCCTCGGACAGCTGGCTCATTTGCATAGCGCACGTGACTCCTTCTCCACCAGTAGGCACGGCTGGAACGTCCCCCCTTTACGTCGGTGACGTAAAACCATAACAACATATTGATGCCTTCAAACACCGTCGGGTGAATGAGGGTCAGAGGTACGAGTTAGTGAACAGCAGCGCAAAGTTGTGAGTAAAACACTGACATTTTACTTTTAGGCCACTGAACGTTGTCATACATCACCTTTTGTAGTCTTTGTATTGCCTATGACCTTTTAATTACAAGCTCAATTACGAGTCACATATACTTGTCACTTTTTCGCATATGCCTCATTTTCTACAAAATACAAAATAATATTTTAACAACCATTTCTTATAGTTTTTTAAAAGAATATTTGGCTACTGAAGGCTACCTTTGCAACAGTTTCACACAGCAATGAGTGCTTAAGATTTTGTGGGGATTTTTTTTTTTTTTTTTTGGCTAGACACATGAATGCAGCATGCGTCTTATGGTTAAAAGGACAGCTCCTCTACAACTCAGCAGAGAATTTCCTCGACAGTTTTAACCATTTGCCAATCTCTTCATTGTTTACAGCCTGTAGCTGACCACAGTTTGAATAATAATATTAAGATTAACTTTGAGAATATTGCGACGAGTGAATCAGAGTAGCAGCGAGTCCAAAAGCAGCCTGTGAACCACAAAGCTGTGATTCAGGGTGGCAGAAAAAACTGCTCGGTTGCAAAAAAAAGATCGATATTTCACTTTTTATGGAGGCTATTCTGAACTGCAAACCAGAGGATTTGGAGGATTACTACGGGCTATTAGGCTGCGATGAATTGTCATCGGTAAGTTCTAGCCAGTGGGGTTCGGCCCAGCCTATTTGCTGGGTGACATGAACTCTGTGTAACAACATATCGATTTAATAGTTTATGAGTAGACGATTACCTAAAACGCAGGATGTACAATGACGATCAGAAATCAGCATATTGTTAAAACCATAACATTTTTGACTTTTGTATACTCCAGAAGTTGGTCTGAGCTAAGAGACCTGTTGATGCTTTACCAAAAGGTGTTAGGAGAACTCGTGAGTCATCCTGCTGATGTTATAGTAGCCTATATATAGTTAATACATACGCCTTCAAAATGTCTACATGCATAATTAATATATAATAGACACTTAGCAGAATATTTAAAATGTATAACAATAACTGACAGCACTGCATCCGTGACGTGAATACATGACGCGATTGATCGGTGAGAAAACAGTGAAGGCCTCAGAATAAACTGATATATTTTCCTTATCATATTGTGTGTACCACGTGGTGCAGCAATTTATGAAAGTAAATGTTCCTTAAAACAGAATAAGTGACGAAGTGATTTCTGCCATTCAAATATTGAGATTGACTAAAGCGCAGAATTTCATCTTTTTCCTTACAGACTGAGCAGATCCTCAATGAATACAAGATCCGAGCCTTGGCATGTCACCCAGACAAACAACTGGAAAACCCAAGTGCAGGTAAATACTGCATGTGACACACTTGTCTATTAAAATGAACTTTCAAATGGTGAAATGAAAAATAATGAAAAATCAGAACAAATAATTTTTTAACATAACCAGATATATGATTCAAATTCAAAGTGATGCCAACTCTTTATTTTTATTATCTTTTTAATGATATTTTTTGTCATATGTTTTGTATCTCACTTTTCTGACTTACACTGCAAGCAGGAAATACCTCTTTCCGATGCCATAAGCTCAAAGCTAATTATGCAAATAGAGAGTTGCTCACAACATCATACAAAGAAAGGGGGTATTTATATCTCCTAATTTTGTAAGTATAATGTATAACGTTAGATCTGGTATTTTCTTTCTTTCTGCCAGTGGCAGATTTCCAAAAGCTGCAGGAAGCCAAAGAGGTTTTATGCAATGAAACCAAAAGGAAAAACTATGACCTTTGGAAAAGAAGTGGAGTTACTATTTCATTCCACGACTGGCAAGCTTTAAATGACTCTGTAAAAACTGTACGTAATGTATTAGGTATTGATGTTTTTCAAAATAAATCATCTGCAAAACAAAAAATTCCAGTGATTTATATAGTTACCTGTTTGCAGTCAATGCATTGGGCTGTGAGAGATAAGAAGGAACCGATGTTGGAGGCCTCAAAAGCAGAAATCCTCGTAACCTGCCAAACAGAAGACCTTTACTCTGAGCAGGGAGCACCAGGGGACTCTTCATGTGGTGCCATGCCATCCTCAAGTAAGAATATTTCAAAGTATTGGAAAGGATATATAAAAAAAGTGATTGTCTAGCAATGCTTAATATATAACATCAGCAAGTCTGAACTGTTTTAAGTCTCATCTATTGTTTGCACATGCAGCATTTACTCAATTCAAATTAACAGACTTTTTATCTTCACTGTAGGTGATTACTGCTATCGGCGTTTCCGTTGGGCTGCAGACTCACCATCTAGTCTCCTGCAGAAGTTCAGAAATTATGAAATCTAAATATATCACCACTTTGCCTCTGGCTAAGTTTTGTGTCTTATTATTATCCACTTTGGACCGTGGTACCTGTGGTTTCAGATGTGACACCACATTTGTGCATATGATCTGTAACTCCTCTAACCTAAATTGTGAAATCTATGTGAATGTGAAACAGATATCTATCGAAAATCAAACAATTATATATTAGACTATGTAAATGTAAAATGCTGCTAGTTTTGCTGTGTTAGATGTAGTTATATGGCCACACCTAATAGCACCTTTGGCATGTTTATATGTATTTTTGTTTTGCAGTTCACAATGTTGGGAAAATTAAACTGAAACATTGTGTGAATCTTGTTTATGTGCATGATTTAATGTTTTTAGCAGTAAAAGAGACCATAAAATAGTCAGTTAATATTCAGTTTGCTACCAGGCACTATTAGGTTAAATATAATATTTAATTAGGTAATACATACATATTATCTAAAGTGATTGATATCATAGCCAGAGGACAGATATAAAAAATGTTGTCAAAATCTGTATGACACATGGCAGTCATACAAATTATGACTATATTATGTAGGCTACTAGACTGATTGATCAGTAGTGGATGGTTAAAAGAAACTTTCGATGAGGAGGGGACTCCTTTGCTTTTTACACTATTCCTTTTTGTTACATAGTGAACAAAGAAAGTAAATTTTAATGGGCATAACCAACGTCTCTTCCTATTATTAACATATTGATATTATTATATGGTGTAATATGTGATATGATATCATTGATTGTATGTATTGTGAGTCCTAAAAGTGCTCACACGCTCACATACAATAGGTGTTTTCAATTATGCTGTCTGCAAAGCATATATATTTGACCCGGATTGACAGATTGCACGGATATAACAAAACGTTCGTAAGAAAACGCTGGTTAAATCCATATTCAGTACAATACGGCAGAGTATGAGCATCTCTCAACGATTTGCCAGTGGACGGTGTAGACTATTATAATACTACGCGGCCGCCGCTAGGTGGTGCGATTGATGTCGTGATGACGTCATTTTAGTAAAAGCTAAAAGCCCGATAAGAACGAGACACTCTCGCCGGGTGCGGTGGCGCGCGCCTGTAATCCAAGCTACCGGGAGGCTGAGGCTGGAGGAGCGTTTGAGCTCAGGAGCTCTGAGCTGCAGCGGACTGTGTCGATCGGGTGTCCGCACTAAGCTCGGTATCGATATGGTGCTCCTGGGGGAGCCCGGGACCACCAGGTCGTCTAAGGAGGGGTGCACCGGCCCAGGTCGGACACGGAGCAGGTCAAAGCCCCCGTGCCGCTCAGTAGTGGGATCGCGCCTGTGAATAGACGCTGTAGTGCAGCCTGAGTAAAACAGCGGGACCCAGTCTTTTTCCCTCTCTCTACTGACAAACAAACAGCTGCACCACACACACACGCTCAAATGGACCGTTTCCACATCATCCCACACTCGGATTTCTGCTGCTCCACCTGCTTCTTTCTTGCTGCTTGTTGCTCCTACAGCGCCTCCACCTGGAGCACAGCAGCAACGACACCTCTCACTACAACACAACACACGTTTGTCCATGTTTGGCTCCTGATCGAGTGCAAAGTCAACACAAACCATATCCTACACCTGCTGCATTTAACTCCTCACGTAGACAAGAGGTGACCACAATTATTCAGTGTATAATAAGTAGGTTACAACACGATGAACATATCAGAATAAGTGAAGGACGGAAACACTGACTTACAGTGAGATGGTGGTTAATATCTAATGCTTAGTGCATCATTAAATGAACGAAATATCTTAAATAGAGCAGAACCTTTCTAACAAGTAGACACTCAGTATATCTACATACATTAAATGAATGAAGAATAATGTTCCTGAGGTTAAAGAACATATGTGTGAAGGTGAATAAAAAACACATCAGTTTGCCACAAAACACAATATTAACAAGTGACCTACTCTTTTCTAGACTGTATTGTTGGACTGACGTTCACACTGTTCACACTTCCAGTGGAATAGTTAACAAATATTTTTAATATTATGATCCAGGTTCACCTCCTGTTGTAAACTGTCGTAGCTGTGTTGTTGTTGTTGTTGAACATACTTATGTCAGATTTTAGTTACTGTTTGTTGATCCTACAGTACCTATAGTAACTATAAATAAATATTCACCCCCCCAGAAGATTTAAAGATGTATTTATCATTGTATTGTTGTTTTGTATTTTAATGATCTACTTTAATTTCTGATCATTTAGAGCAAGTCATCGTGTTGTTACTGTAACGTGCTGTCATTTATTTTCACCATAAGAGAGGATCAGTGTTTGGATAAGTTGAATATGGACGCTGCGTTTCCACAAGCACAGTAATAATTTATCTGCAAGTTCTGCAAAACTTTACATTTAAGCAACAAAAGGGAAAACTGTCAGTGATGATGAATGTGACAGGACAAGTTTTTATTTGTGGGGTCTTTTTTTTTTCTTTTGTGAAATATAAGGTAAAACTCTGCAACACAAAACATTTCAGTACCAAAGACAATATGTCAGTGGCAATAATGCAGCTCACTCCTCATCAGTGTCACCAATATCAAGTTTGTCTAATACAGACTGTACTTTGCTGTCAATCGGTTCATTCTGGTATCCACAGAAACCTGTTCAACATCTGCAGAAATACAACAAATCAGAGTTGGTTACTTTCAACACACTCAACAGCAGAGATGATACCTAGTCTTGTCCTGGGACACAACCAGAAATCCTCCTGTGAGGAATTCACAATCTGTACTGGGTGGCTGTGGCTTTGGTTATCTACAAGTGTTGGGACGACAGCCATACCTGGTGGAAATGGTGTATTTGCTGCCTCTAACTATCGTAACAAGCTGCTGGCATTTGTGGATGACATTCATACCAATGATCCACTGTTCTGTTCTGGCTACACTATCACAATCCTTTAAAAGCAAGAATCCACAGTTAGGGATTTTCAAGCTCATTGTCCCGACTTCTAGTTCAACATAGCCTCGGTATGGGATTTAAAGACATTTGCAGCAGTGATCCTGAGCCTGTAAGACGTAGTGAGCATAGCATCATCATCATGGTCCAACAAATGCTTCCTGAAAAACTCATCTGTGGCTGTGCCAACTTGACTTCCTGTGTCCAGTAAACAACAAGTCGGCACACTGTTGAGTCTGAGCTCAACAACCGGACATTGACCTACTGTAAGTTCAGGTTTGGTTGAGTCTAACATCTGTCCCTGCATTGCCCGACTCACTGAAACGCGGAGTTCCCGTTTCCTCGAAACACAAGAACCCTCTGCATCTTTACGTGGCTTCTCTGGGCACTGTTTTGCAATGTGAACTTCAGGTTGACATCTGAAACATATTGGTTTCCCATCAGCTGTAAACTCTGGTAGTGTCTTGGTTCTACTAGCTACTGTAGTGCTAGGGTTTTGATTACAAGGAGTCAAATCCTTCACTGCCTTGGTTATTTCAGCAATCATTTTGTCTTGTTCTACAAGATGAAACATCATCAAGTGAGACACTTTACTCAGCTGGGCCTGCAGCACTGACTTTTCCTTGCTCAGCTAGAACCTGCATGGCATCCTCAAGGTAGCCTTGTTTCTCACAAGCAGCGACAACTTGACATTGTGCATCAGTTGTGACATGATTACAAACTTTCACTCTACTCTTTCTATCTTTCCCAGTAAGCACTGGCTCTTCTGATGCCCACAAATTCGCCTCATCACACACATATATCAAAGACGACTCTGGATGAGCTCTGACATATTTGCGTAGCTCTCGCCTCAATGCAGGAGCTCTTACACCTTCCACCAACTGATCCCTTAATGCAACTTTCTCATTGGCAACAGTGTTTGGGTAGTGTTTCAAAACTGAGCTTAGCGCGTGTGTTTATGTGCCGTTCCCTTGGTACATAAACATATGATCTTGTAGATACAGTGTTCAGTGATGATACAGCAGCCTCTTCTTGTTGTTTTCTGTCTTTGTACATGAACTGTTTCGACTTCATCCTCAGAGCCAGTATCTGAGTTATTCCACACACTCTCCTGCTCTCCTGTAACACGACCTTCACCTTGGATTGACATTCTGTTTTCAGCAGTATTTCTGTTACAGTCTAACACAGTACAGTTCTTATCTAATTGCTGATAAATCAGTCTTTATAGTGTAAAAGGATAAACTTGGTGATGTCCACACCAGCCTGCAGTCCTCTTCAACGTGACAGGAACTCCAAACCCTGCCTTCTCCAGACTCAAACACTGATCCTTCCCTACCAGATGGGGATAGGGCAGGTGGAGCTCCTTGGTCCTCTGCATCGTCTGACGCGACAACACTGGGATCTGCAGCCCTATCACTCTTCACCCCTGCCGTATTGTTTGGAGGTACTTTACTGTGCACACCACGCAGATTTGGTCTGGAAAGAAAATACGTCAGTGGCACTGTAGGAAAACAAAATTCACAATATCAGTACAAAGAGTGGTGCTCACTCATACTCAGTAACTCAGGAATACAATATGATTCTTTCCTACCATGCACACAGAGGGACAAGTTCGCATCCACAATCCTAAACCAACAAATAACACAAAACACCAACATGTGATGTTACATCAGCTCACTCCTCACCTATACATTTATATATTTAGATACAATATATATAAATAAAGAAATATTCCCGTTACAAACTCACCATCTATTTGCAAACACAGCCCTCCAGCATGACCTTTTTTCTCCTCTATTTTCAACCTTTGACCCCGAGGACCCCACCACCATCAGAACCAGTCAGACTGTGCCCTCTGCTGTTCAAAGCGTAAATCTCCAGTTAAACTGTCACAGTCACTACATCCTATTTACAGGTTTATTGACAGGATACACTCACATTTATTCCACCTGGTTCACATAAATTTATATTAATGCGACTAATGGCATTAAAAAACTACATACTAATATTTTAATTCAGTATGTAGTAACCTGTTGATATGTCTATGTTCACATAAATCAAAGTGGTTCAGAATTACCAATATATAAATGTGTGTTTGATCAAACTTGATTGTTTTTGGGTAAAACTCTGTTACGAACAGTAAATGAAATATCCCGGGTTTGGAACAGTTCTTGAAGGTGTCATCAGCAGCTCTCCTGTAATCTCTGTGGATTAGACAGGTGTCAATCTTTAGTCTGGACTAATGAGTGATAAATGAACCTACTGAATCTGCTGTGGGCGGGTCTAAGAGAGAAGGAGAAGGACGAGGACAAACTAAGAACTCTAATCCACTTGAGTAAAAAGTAGAAAACTTGTTGGGCTCTAATTACGTGTTGCACCAAACTTGTGAGTGAGTGTGGTTTTGTGTATTTGAGTTAAAGAGCTGTAGCATTTGTAGCTAAGTGAAAGATGTTTAGTGGGAACTGGAAATGTTGTAAAATGAAGAGAAAACCCAGATGAACACATGAAGAATGAGAAGAAATGAAGTATGGATTTATTTCCTGTGGGGAAATGTGGTCAAACAGCAGAGACACGGTGACTTGATGACAAGATGTGGACAGAAAGAGTGAAAGTGAACTTGGAGCAGAGAAGAAGTGAGGACCAGTCAGATCCCAAAATGGAGGACAGAGATTCTGTGGTTGCCATGGTGAATCATGTCCATCAGATCAGCATTTAAAAATCAACACAACCTCAGACGGTCAAGAAAAGTTTTTCCAAGTTTCACTCGACGATTTCTTCCAGATTGTCTCTTGTACTGAGGACTTGTTCCGTCCTAACGACGACTAAAGACTCCCAGTCAGAGAAGAAAGAGCAACATCCGAGTTTCATGATGGAAAATGTGAGATTTGAACCCTTTGAAAGTCTCTGCTGTTTTCTCTGTGTTTGTGAGTTGACTGAGACATGAACAGTGTCCACCCCGGTGCTCACAGCATCCACAAAATCCACTGATCAGGAAATGAGATTTATTTATTGATATTATTATTAAATGAGTGGAAACACACAGACAGGACGCATGTAATAAGTAATAGATAGTGGAGCAGACATTTGAATGAAATGATGGAAAGTGAAGTGAACCAAGTCCATTTGTGTGTCATGAAAATAAATAAACATCAAACATGAAATAACAGCAACATGATCTTTAAAATCAGTGACTTGGTTTAAACTAGATCAGCAGTCTCTGATATTTAATGTAGACACATGCATTTCCATGAATTCAGCTTCAGTTTTTTCTTCCTGTTTTCATCTTCACTTTTATCGTCCATCATTTGAATTTGGTCAAATTGGATGTTTTAGTTGAACAAATTTGTCGTCTCCTGTGTCCATCTGATGGACATTTGTCTCTGGTCACATGTTAACGTGTGGTATTAAGTAGCTAGTTGATGAAAACCTGACGTCCTCTGGTGTGTTTCCATTTTCTAATAAAGCTCCACCAGGCTGCTGCTGCTGCTGCAGCTGTCCAGCGTCCCAGGAAGAGGAAGAGGACCTCAGAGGCTCCAACTGAACAGCCAGAGGAGGACGTGGTGTCCTCTCCTCAGACCTCCACCTCAGCTCTGCTGACTCCTGTCCCGAGGCCTCTGTCCACCATCCCAGATGCCGACCTGCCCGTTGTTTCCAGCGTGGCCCCCAGCCCCCGACCCTCCACTGCTCCACTGCAGGACGACGTCCCCCTGATGATCCACAACTGCTCAGTGGGAGAGTACCAGCAGATCTACCAGCGAGTGGTCGACGACCTGCTGAAGTATGTTCCCGACTCTTTGAATCACATCATTTCCACATTTTTCTGTGTCTCAACTTTTCCACATGTGAGATTTTGTATCAATAAGATTTGGTTTGTGTTTCTTCTGCTCCTCACAGGTACAAGACCGGTCGACCTCGTCCGTACAGTTTGGAGCTGGGACGTCGCATCAAGCAGAGGCTGTGGGAGACGCTGAATCGTCCCCAGATGGAGACGTCAGCCGGTGAGGACGGACGTTTGGACGTGGTGGCGTCGTACGAGGTTGGTGTCTATCCTCCACTTTATGACGTGGATGTTTCAGGAGAACCGAAGCCTCAGAATCCAGAAAGAAAAAGAGCAAAGAAGCAAAAGTAAAGTGACTCTCTGCTTCCTGAAACATCCACCTACACCACCTCCTCCACTGTCATCCTCTGCCATTTACATCCTACAGCACCACCTTCATCCTCCACCTCTACCCTTCCTCTTCTGCTTTTTACATCAAACAGCACCACCTTCAGCCTTCACCCTCCTTCTGCTGCCTTCAACATATTGCAGCACCACCTTCATCCTTTACAACAGCCCCCCTCTGCTGCCTTCAACATCTTGCAGCACCACCTTCTTATTCCACATTCATCCTCCCTTAGCTGCTTACCATCATGCAGCACCACCTTCATCCTTCACATCCAGCCTCCCTCCGCTGCTTTTAACATCCTACAGCACCACCTTCACCCTCCACTTCCAGCTTTCCTCAGCTGCTTACCATCATGCAGCACCACCTTCACCCTCCACTTCCAGCTTCCCTCAGCTGCTTACCATCTTGCAGCACCACCTTCACCCTCCACTTCCAGCCTCTCTCAGCTGCTTACCATCATGCAGCACCACCTTTATCCTCAACTTCTAGCCTCCCTTCGCTGCCTTTAACATCATGCAGCACCACCTTCACCCTCCACTTCCAGCTTCCCTCAGCTGCTTACCATCATGCAGCACCACCTTCACCCTCCACTTCCAGCTTCCCTCAGCTGCTTACCATCATGCAGCACCACCTTCATCCTCCACATCCAGCCTCCCTCCGCTGCCTTCACTATCATGCAGCACCACCTTCATCCTTCACATCCAGCCTCCCTCCGCTGCTTTTAACATCATGCAGCACCACCTTCACCCTCAACTTCCAGCCTCCCTCAGCTGCTTTAACATCATGCAGCACCACCTTCATCCTCCACTTCCAGCCCCTCTCTGCTGCCTTCAACATCTTGCAGCACCACCTTCATCCTTCCTCTTCATCCTGCTTCCGCTGCCTTCAACATTATGCAGCACCACCTTCATCATTCACCCTGCACATGCTGCCTTCAACATTATGCAGCACCACCTTCACCCTCAACTTCCAGCCCCCCTCTGCTGTCTTCAACATCATGCAGCACCACCTTCATCCTCCACTTACATCCACTATCTACAGCCTCTAACATCAACTCAAGTAATAAGTCCACTGTAGAAGAGTCTGAGCTTTTCTTATTGTGTCAGTGTTCAGATATTAATTTTGGAGGAGGAACCTTGTTGATTTGTGTTATTTTCACACAGCACATGTTGTTTGTGGTTTTCTTCAGGTTTTCTTTGGACTTCAACAACATCCACATCTTCCAGGAACTGATCACAGGACATAAGGACAAGTTCTTCTACAGAAGACGTTTTCCTCTTCTTCATCATTCATGTACTAAAACTGAGACAAACTCACACCTCCCCTCGTCTACAACAACCAAGAAGAGTCTTCATCACCTCAGCAACGTGAGTCTGTTTTTATATTTTACAGGTTATTTGTGGATTTATTGATTTATTTTTGTAACTATCTTTTCTTATTCATTTTAATTTCAAGCCGATCAAGAAGCTATATTAGATCACATTAAACTCACCATAGTTGTGTTTCTTCCTCTCTGTCTCTGTGTCTGGATCTTTCTGCAGTGATCCTCAGCTTCGGAGCTGTATTGTTCTGTGTGCAGCTGTGGACCAAACAACCTGTCCAGTGTTTACATCTTACGATGTTATGTGTTTGAATAAAACTGAACTGAAAATGTAATAACCACTGTAAACTGTTCATTTGTATTTTGTGTCATGAAAATAAAAGTGTCAACTTAAAGAATACAGCATCATTTTATTTGCACAGCAACACATGATATAGTGACTGTAGAGTGTGATGTCACTCAGTAATAACACCAGAATATGATGAGATGGAGAAAAATAAAATTAAATCAGAAATGAACTCTCATCATTTGAAAAGTTTACTAATCACTTGCTGCCTCAAATGAATTGATCATGTTTTTTAAAATTAATATTTCAATACTTAAATATAAGTATGTATTAATGGGACTAATGTGGTTCTTCTTCTCTTTCGGCTTTTCCCATCAGGGGTCGCCACAGCGAATCATCCTTCTCCACCTAACTCTATCATGAACATCTTCTACCCTAACACTAGCCAACTTATGTCCTCTGTTAAGACATCCATATATCTCCTCTTGGTCGTCCCTCTTGTCTCTGCCTGGCAGCTCCATCTCCAACATCCTTCTACCAATATACTCACTATCCCTCCTCTGAACATGTCCGAACCATCTCAGTCTGGCCTCTCTGACTTTGTCGCTAACACAGGCAACGTGAGCCGTCCCTCTGACTGTACTCGTTCCTTATTCTGTCTAACCTGGTCACTCCTAAGGAGAACCTCAACATCTTCATCTCTGCTACCTCCATCTCAGCCTCTTGTCTCTTTCTCACTGCTACCGTCTCTAACCCATAGAGCAGAGCTGGTCTCACCACTGTCTTGTAGACCTTTCTTTTGAGTCTTGCTGACACTCTTTTGTCACACAACACTCCTGACACTTTCCTCCACCCGCTCCAACCTGCCTGCACTCGCCTCTTCACCTCTTTTCCACACTCTCCATCACACTGAACTGTTGACCCCAAGTACTTAAACTCCTGCACCTTCTTCACCTCAGCCCCCTGTAACCTAATGCTTCTACCCTGATCCCTCTCGTTCAGACACATGTATTCTGTCTTACTACGACTGACCTTCATGCCTCTTCTTTCCAGAGCAAACCTCCACCTCTCTAGCTGTTCCTCTACCTGCTCTATACTCTCACTGCAAATTACAATGTCATCCACAAACATCATTGTCCAGGGAGATTCCTGTCTGACCTCATCTGTCAGCCTGTCCATCAGCATAGCAAACAAGAAGGGACTCAAAGCTGATCCTTGGTGTAGTCCCACCTCCACCTTGAACTCCTCTGTCTGACCTACAGCACATCTCACCACCGTCATACTTCTCTCATACATGTCCTGAACTACTCTGACGTACTTCTCTGCCACTCCCGACGACCTCATACAGTACCACAGCTCCTCCCTCGGCACCCTGTCATACGCCTTCTCTAAATCTACAAAGACACAATGCAGCTCCTTCTGTCCATCTCTGTACTTTTCCATCAACATTCTCAAAGCAAAAATGGCATCAGTGGTGCTCTTACGGGGCATGAAACCATATAACTACTAACTAACTAATGTGGTTGATAAACTAAAATATTAACATTTTAATTGAGTAGAAATTGAAACATGTATATTACAGTTACAGTGTAACCTCATGGTTCTGATGAGCTCAGTGTTAAAGATGCTTCAACAAACAACGTGACTTTTTCTATTTTCTCTTTGGTTTCACTCGTTTCTCTCGCTCCACTTACTTCACACTATGTGCTGTTGATAGTCAACAATACAAAGATGCAGGAAAACACAGTTTAGACAAAGAGAAAGTTCTGGTGAGATGTTGATCAAAGATTTGTTCACATATGTTCAGCGTGTTTCTGAAATCCTGATAAAGTTCTACTGATTTCAATGTTGATTCACTGGGAGTCATTTTAAAAGAGTCCGTGAAGAATCATGGTTGACTTTGTAAATCTGTTGGAGATGTTGATGTTCTGTGAGTGGATCAGTCCATTTTCCGTGTGTGTCACAGAACAAGTTTCTAAACACACAGACCTTGAATGATCTTGAGTTGTTTTCTGCAGCATCAGTCAAGTGTTGTATTCAAAGCTGCTCTTTACTTTGTACGTGTAGTTTCCATGTTGCTGACTTCAACGACTGAGCAACATTGCAGCTTGACAAACGTTTGTGCAACTGTTCAGCAACTCAACCCAGTTGTTCAACATCTGTCTTGAAATATTTCTCTCGAAGCTGCTGAAAAGAAAAAGACTGAACTGTGACTGATGTGTGGAAGTTGTTCCCACAGCTGCTGCTCCACCCTTCAACCCCGCAGCTCCAGCTGTTGTCGTCACTGGCGTGCTGCCTGATGACGTCACGTGTGTAAACACCAACCCTCTGTGAATGAAGGACTTTCTCGCCGGGTGCGGTGGCGCGCGCCTGTAATCCAAGCTACCGGGAGGCTGAGGCTGGAGGAGCGTTTGAGCTCAGGAGCTCTGAGCTGCAGCGGACTGTGTCGATCGGGTGTCCGCACTAAGCTCGGTATCGATATGGTGCTCCTGGGGGAGCCCGGGACCACCAGGTCGTCTAAGGAGGGGTGCACCGGCCCAGGTCGGACACGGAGCAGGTCAAAGCCCCCGTGCCGCTCAGTAGTGGGATCGCGCCTGTGAATAGACGCTGTAGTGCAGCCTGAGTAAAACAGCGGGACCCAGTCTTTTTCCCTCTCTCTACTGACAAACAAACAGCTGCACCACACACACACGCTCAAATGGACCGTTTCCACATCATCCCACACTCGGATTTCTGCTGCTCCACCTGCTTCTTTCTTGCTGCTTGTTGCTCCTACAGCGCCTCCACCTGGAGCACAGCAGCAACTATCATCGTTCAACATGATGTTCACTTTTAAAGTTGGTAAAAGCAGCAGAACATTCAGATCAAAATCTATTTGTAATATACTGTATCACAGTCGTCAGAGGCCTTTTACACAGAAACCGTGTTAAAAATAAAATGAACGACTGAATGATTTTTTATTCTTTATGATTTCTCTCCCCGTCATCGTGGGACTTAGAAAGTGTTTTTCATTTTACAGTAAGTCAGCAGATGTCATTCACATGTTCACTTGACACAGTGTCAGGGCAGCTGAGGGGAATCCTTCAAGAGGCCATAAAGAACATTTCTGGAAAATAAAAGTTAATATAAGTTGCTAAACCTTCTGAACTGAGGTAAACTTCTGTAGACTACAATTCTGAATGATGTTTTTAACTCTGACCTTTACTTCTGGTTGAAATTTTCACCTTAATCTTTCACCACTTCTTCTCTCTCATAAACACACAGTACGTGATACAGAGCGTGTGTTTATGTTTGTGTTTCAGTGGGGGTGATATTTCTATCAAAGACAGTGAAAATGAAACTAATTTGCATTAAATACTGACATACAAGTTAAACTGCGCAGCAGGGGGAGTCCTTTCTTAAGCTAATATTGATATCTGATATATCTGTATGTAATGTGTGTCTATATCTGAGTAGATTTTATAAATGTAGATATTTTTTGCAGCACTTTAACTTTCAAACTTCTTCCTTTATGTGATTTTAGTCTTATTTACCACCTGTTCCTCGTCCTCCGTCTGTTCAATCTCATTGGTCAGCGCAGACAGGTCTCTGCTCTGATTGGTCCGTCCGCCTGTCAGTCAGCAGGGCGTCGAGGTCACTTCAGTCCAACGGGTTGTCTCCGCCCCGTCGCTTCCTGAACCTGAACGTGAGACAGGAAACATGGCGGGACGTCTTCTGCTCCGGACTTGGACGACAGCAACACTGCGGCTGAGGAGCAATGTGGTGGCCAGACCGCTGCAGCGAGCCATGGCTTCAGGGGGAGGTGAGTTTTTGTTATTTATAATGGAGGAAATGAGGAGTTATGAGAGCGGGGGACGGGCCCACAGACTACGCACCACTGTCACTCGTTGTCAGTGTGGTAGTCGGTATTTTTAGTTTGGTGAGGCTCATCTAACTGCAGACTTTTTATACATACTACTGATAAATAACTCTGCATTGGGACTCGTAGTGTTTGTACGCAGTTACCTAATGTCTGTGTTACTTTCGGCGCCGTGACATTTGACCTTTTCTACCCTCTAAACTCCACTTGCTAATGTTTGTATGAAATAAATAAATGAAGGTCATTTGGATCAGAGCTCGTCGCAGGCCTGTGACAGACCCACCTCCTGTGACAGACCCACCTCCTGTGACAGACCCACCTCCTGTGACAGACCCACCTCCTGTGACAGACCCACCTCCTGTGACAGACCCACCTCCTGTGACAGACCCACCTCCTGTGACAGACCCACCTCCTGTGACAGACCCACCTCCTGTGACACAGTGTTGGTTTTATGCCAACATCCTGGTGGAGGACGTGAAGAGGTTGTCGGAGGTGGCGTCCAACGCCGACGTGCAGCGTTCAACGCACTCAGCCCCGCTGTTAGACGCGTTGAGGACATCCGGACATTTCATGTTAAATTAGCGACTGATCGTTTGTTTTAAGATATCCTCTATATATATATTTGTTTTCAGGAATCCCGACAGATGAAGAACAAGCTACTGGACTGGAGCGACGCGCTCTGCAGGCGCTCAAACAGGGAAAGGTAGGTAACTAAACACAACAGCACTGTTTACCGTGCTTTATCCTAACAGCTACTAAGTTTAGTTAAATTAACTTTACAGGATCCCTACAGTATGCTGAAGCCCAAGTCGTATGCTGGTACCAAGGAAGACCCGCATATTGTGCCTTGCATTGGCACCAAGCGGATGGTGGGCTGTCTTTGTAAGTGATGTTCATTAAAGGTCTGTTGCTGTTTTAATTTAATGGTATACTACAAACCTTGTTAACCATGACTTCCCACAGGCGAGGAAGACAACACTGCCATTGTGTGGTTCTGGCTTCATGAGGGAGATGCCCAACGCTGCCCGTCCTGTGGTTCTCACTATAAGCTGGTCCACCATGAGCTGCCCCATTGAGCCTAATATACCAAATGTTCTGTACGAAGGGGACAACACAGACCTACACATTTGCCTCCTTCTTGGCCATGTACCGCAGTGTGTGTGCATATCATTTAACATGTACAGTGTGTCATTAAAATGTAAACCTGAACTACACTGTATAGAGAGAAATCTGTTCATGTTTACAGGAGCAGATCAACATGTATTCTTCGTCCATAGAGAAGCAAAACCATGACTGATGACTCGGCCTATCATGTGAAGGTCATCATTTTAAGTTGTAGAGTTACAAGGCATCTAAAAATATTTCAGGTAAAAGTACTTTTAACAATAAATGATCATACGGTATATAACCAACATCGATCAATCAACGATCTGGAAGATGGTACATAAACACCTCAACCACAGGATGGTATTTAATCTCTAACGTAACTTACATTTATTTCAGTGGCTGTACTTAGTTTATATTTGTGGATTGCTTGATGCTAACAGCCAGGAAAATCCTCTCGGGATATAAAGAAAATGCTTCACCGCTCTCAAAATGTCACAACAGAACTTAGTTTAGTTTACATTGTCTGCGTTTGAACATTTAATTCACAGGGGGTGGAGACATCATTAGCTCAAGTAAAATACAGTGCGAGTCACTGCAGTAGCCATGCTGCAACGTTCACCTTACTGGAGCTTAAAATGTAAATCTAGTTGCTTCACTTTTTCTGGTAAATTTATTCCAGAGCGTAAACATTACAGAAACATCTCACTAGTACATCATAAGCTCCAGAAAAGTAGTGCTGCTGCATTTAATTCATTTCACAAGCATAATGTTGCTGTATTTGTGCCCTATGATGTATGTAGTTTGCTTCATCATACTGGTAATATCCAAACATGAGTAAAAGCATATCTACAAGAGCAATATCAAATGTGAATCGACTTGTAATAGGGCATCAAATATTGTGATGGCATGGAGAAAAAAAAAAAAGCTGGAAAATCAAAGTTAAGATGAACTTGAAAGTCTTGACATCCAACTTGTCATTTCTAGTGGCCATGTGACCATCTCTTTCCAACCAGTTTCTACAGCAGATTTCAGACTGAGGACGTGGCTGCCATTAATAGTCTGGATATGAAGTTCTAGGCATTTCTGTGTAGCATTCAGGCAAGATTGAAGCCTTGATTGTGATCTATGGCGTGGAGAAGCTTCTCTCTGAGCGTTTCTTTACTTGTGTACTTGGGCAAGTCCAGCAAGTTGAAGCAGGTGTGGGCGACAGGTAAGTAATGTTCTCCTCCACCAGTGGGCTGGATCACCAGTTTCAGGCTTTTCATGCCCAAGATGGGTATACGGTCACTTCCGGTGAGAAACACTGGAGAGACGAGACATTGTTTTACTTTTCCAACTGAACACAAGCATTGTGTAAATTCCCATTAACATCACAAACTGTTTCTCTCATGTTTTACAACAAGTCATAGATGGTATAGTGTAGCACTTACAGAGAAACTGTTTTTTCTTCTCTAAAGGAAGCTCGTGGAACACCTTCCAGAAGAGCCTGATGGTGGGGTGGTCATTCCAGTACTCCCCTTTGTATTCAGTACTCTGAAAGTGGAGAAAAAAATTATTTGTACCATTTTGGACAAAATGAGTTTAATGAGATGTCATATTTTTCGTCTTCCATATTGGAAACCAGACCTTTTCCAGCTCAGTCCAGTCATAGTTGGTATTGCCAATGACCATGGCTTGAAGTTCGTTTGGCTGGAACAGCTCCAGAACTTTTCCACCGCACACTTTGTGGAAGCCTGCATAGAAGCACTCAAACAGGGGAGCCACTGACGTGTTGAAAACGTAGTCTACGTAGGCATTGACAAACTCCTGCCTACAGAAAGAAGAGAACAACGAGAATGAATAGGAAATATAAGGCAAGTGTTGTAAACACGCACTTGCAAGTGGAAGATGCGTCTTCAGGCGTAAAGATTTGAGCAGAATAAGGTCTTAAAGGGATAGTTCAACATTTCAATTCTGTTTAACTGCACAGAATGTTTTAATCAGTGAGCTTCAGAGGTGCTGGTAAATGGATTTTGATACCATTAGACAGGACCAGGTTTGATCTTCCCCTATTTCTGGTTTTTATGTGAAGCTAACAAGCTATTGACTAGAGCTACATTTGTAATATACAGGCATTAGGGTCATCCAGCTCTCAGCAGACAATTAATATTTAGGACACAGGCTCTGTGTGGATGCTTTGACACACATATTTGTAAACTAATTGTAATAAACTTTTGGTTGGTTATTAAACTCAACAGGGGACTTAAATTAAATATTACTTCTGTGTCCCTACATCTCAATCTCTTAAATCTGCTGAACATGTGGAATATGGGTCTAGATTATTTTCCTGAAACTGACACCTACGTATTTTTGTATGCTCTAGTAGTCATTGTCCTTGTCAAAATAAAAGGTAAGAAGACATTTGTTGTTTACATAAAATGTCATGAACTTTAAAAACGTCACAATATGCATTTGTCAACACATAAAAAAAAAAAAAATCAAACAACTTTTTTGGACAACACCTGCCATGTGAGAAGCAAGATAATTTACCTATTTGATTTAGTGACATTGATGTATTCGCCGTTAGGTACTAATTCCAAAACCTCTGTAGCTCCATAGTTTTCCTCTGTGATCTGAAAATACAGAGTGTTTAGATTCTTTTATATGTGCTACTTTATGCAGCGTAGACTGTTGTTTGTCTCCTTACAGTGAAGTTTAAGCAGAAGGTTTCCTCTAGGTCATCTTCTGTGTAGTCCAGTAACTGCTGCAAACTCCTAGTTCAAGAACAGACAGAAATAGACATTTAAGAACACCTACTAAATAATTTAGGTTAAACAATGTGTATAAATGCAAAATTTAATTTTATCTGCAACTGGTGTTCACAAACATGTTAAATGGCAACCTCAGATTACTGTCCCTTGATCTGACCTTCCCACATCTGGCATTAGCTCTTTCAAGTCGTCTAGTGTCGGTTTCCTCTTCAGAAGCTTCTTGTAAAGGGCCACAGGAAAGTTGAGTTCCACTATAGTGAGATTGTAAATAGCCAGACCACAGATGACCCCAATGAGGTTGAACAAATCAATGTCCTCAAAGGTCTGCAAGGGACAGTCATTGATTGTCAGATTTTATTGGAGGGCAGTTTCTCACATATATTTCCACATATTTCCACCACATCAGTGTTTTTAGAGAGTATTTACAACATAGCTAGTAATATTTCAGCAGTATAAGCATACAAAGGCAAATTATGAGGTAAGTACCTTGTTTGAAAACCAGATGAGTCTCGACTCCTCATAGTAACGGAACATCCCGTATTTGGGATCCAGCAGCTCTTTCATGATCAGGAGGAAGAACTCCTTTCTCACACCTCCTGCATCAACCGCCTCTTCTCCCACAAAAATCACCTGCAATAGATGTTGCAAAAGTTAGCACAATGGCAGTAGCTTTGATATCAGAATCTAAACAGCATCAGATTTGTAAATACACAGTATGTATGCAGAACAGTTAGTAGCTACAGTGCATCCAGAAAGTATTTACAGCGCTTAACATTTTGCCATGTTACACCCTTATTCCAAAATGGCTTAAATTCATTATTTCTCTCCAAATTCTACAAACAATACCGCATATTATAATGAATTTTAATCCATTTTGGAATAAGGCTGTAACATAACAGAATGTGGAAAAGGTAAAGCGACAGTATTTTCTAGATGCACTTATATAATATTTGACAACCATCTATTCAGAAATTATTTACTGACATAGACGTTGTAATTTGACAAGATTTGTGTAATTATTAAAATGTTTGAAAGTAAAAGTAAGTGCTAACAATGCTCTGCAGTGTCATGGAGTGACAGTGTGTCACTATGAGCAGCACCCTACGATAATCTTCTGCTAATATGTAGTTAATGATTGCAGCAGCTCTTACCTTGAGTGGTTTCTTGTAGTCAACATTCTTGGACTTCCTGAGGACTTCCATGGTGTCTCCCACAATATTTTCTCTTCGGACAATGAGGATGAGGCACGGGTTAACAGACTCAACTGCAGGTAGGAACATAGAGCTGAAGTTTTGCATCTGTGCCTGGTCCACTGCCATCTGTCAAGATATATGTAACAAGGGTATAATGACAATTTTAAACATTTACCCTACAGTCAATTAGTATGACACACTGCATGCCTGAAGTTTGCCAAAGACCACATTGACACTCTACAGCAGTATATGGTTGTTCTTAATAAAGACATGAAAGATCAGAATTGTTTTTGTGTTATTATTTTAGAAACATTATATTTGTTAATAATCAGATCACATTTTATGACAAATTATTGCAGAAAACCATGACATTCCAAAAGTTTCACAGACTTTTTCTTGTGACTGTATTTGTGGTAAATCTGTTTTAACAAAGTGAAACTCACTGTAATAAACATTTGGTTGGTTATAAAGCTCAATAGGGGACTGACCCAAAATATTACTTCAGTGTTGATATCTTGGCCTAGATTTTTGATAGCCCTCTTAGTGGCTACATTGTTGTTCTTGATTTTGTTAAACAGCACACAGGTGCCTGGTTATAGACACGTGAGGCATCACGTGTAAACAATTTCAGTGAAGGTACTATCATTCATTATTGATTTTTGCCTATGAGGATTTAGTTGTCCACTTATGCAAATTAGGCTGAAAACGTATGTTTGAAAGGTACAGTAATCCACTTGGTATGGTTTAAAATCATCAATTGAGAAAGAAACCTCATTTGAGTGAAGTGACTGTATATTACCTGCATCTGTATGACCGCATCCGTTTGAAGCAGAGTGGTTTTTGCTTGGGCATCAAATACAAATGGATACCTACACAGAGTCACCACACCATCATGACCCTGAGGACAGAGGCATGACACGGTTGATACTGATGCCTAAACTCAGACAAATGTAATGAAATGAAATGTAGAACTGATGTCAACAGACTCACCAGTGGATACATCTGCCTCTGAATCCATGTGACATAATCATTTCGAATGTCTATCAGATCATCCAGTTCATGGATGTAGAATTTATCATACTGGATGATGTGACCTGCTCGCTCACTGACCTGAAGCAACAGCAGCATGGATATTATTAACAGAATGAATTTGACATGTGACAAATCTAACACAAATTCTTTATTATTCTCTCCCCTCATTTCCCACCGTGTGCAGGATCTCCAGAAGTCGGAGGCACGTGTCCAGGAAGCAGTTGAAAATCCTCTGCTCTACTGACGGTATTCCCACCTTGTGCATCTGGAGCAAATACACGACCACCTCTTTGTACAACTCAACCAGCCGCTGAAATGCCGGCGGCTCAAATGTAGACCACCAGTTTCCTGATGCACATAGAAATAGAAGAGCAGTGGCAAAAACTGTCAGACAAAAAAAAACAGTACAGAACTGCAAAAACCAGAAAATGCATTCTTCATCTTACCCAGCACTTTCAGTGGAGCTTCTTTCAGGCTGATGAGCGATTTGGCAAACGGGATAGCAATTGTTACAAAATTATTTCGGTCACTGAAGAGAGGGCATTCTGGAAGAGTGAGGTAGAGTCTCAGTGCTTCAATGTCTGGAGGAGAGCTGCTCAGTCTGGGAATTAGGTTCTTCTCCAGACTGCCAGCAATCTGAGGAAGAGAGAGTAAAGTTAGGATTAATGCAATTCCCGGCGCTTGTTGCATAAATACTGTATTGAGATGCTTGTGGGGCAAAGTGCAATGGTGACACGATAACAGTTATTAGAGGAGTAGTAAAACAAAGTCACCATCTCCTTTTTATTGCCACAGTGACCCATGAAGCTACTAAAGCCATCAATGTTAGTACTGTGGTTGAATTGAGAACCTGGCCAGCTTGCAGTGATTGGGGTGAAGATGAATTCCCAAGTGTATCAAAACAATTCTTCAGGATAATGCGAGAATGTCTGTACATCAGCTGAAACTCTGTAGAACTCAAAGGATGCAACAGGACACGAGGATTTATAAGTTAGTTAGGATTTGCTTTTGTAATACCAAATTGGGAAAAATCCTATTTTATATACTTCCTACCATCAGAGCTAAGACAAGAAGTTTCTGTAATGTAGACCACAAAGTCACAGCAATGTGCAGATATGGCAAAATATGTTGAAATATGAATTATTTATGTTTTAGAAACTAGTTTTATCTGCCTGTACGTACAATAAAAGTATGATACATGCTGCCACTGCAAGAGAAATGTGTGAAAGGACATATTCACAGAAAATACATGCAATACGAAGCTGTATTAGTAGAAATCTATTTAAGTTTCCAAATGGGAAAATAGCAATGCATTATGTGAAATGTAGTGCAATGATAATGGTTTGTTTTTATGATCACAGACCTGCTGAGTGATGTCAGGGTGATCTTTTTGGATCACTCTGTGAAACAAGATGCGAGCCATGTTCATATCCACTCCTGAACATTTTCCGCTGGTACTGTAGTGGTCTGGATTACTGTGTAAAAGAAAAAGGACAGTATGAGACTATACAGGTAGCATTTCAATAATTCTAGCCACCACTTAAACGATCCCCCTTGTACACAAGAAGAACCTGAAAATAAGAAACACAAAGGTGCTACAGGCCAGTCTCAAAAACTAAACATTACAAGTTTTACGAAATCCTAAAGCATTGCAGAGTTTGTGTACCTGATTGCATCATATTGTACATGTGTATCTAATAAAATGGTAAGCCAGTGTGGCTCTAATAGATTTGCTTGGCAGCAACCATCTTCTAGCTGGCACAAATTCAATACACACCGACTGTGACAAACTATCCATCTGTGGTCTTGTATTGGCCAAATTTATGTTGATAAAACATCCTTTAAACAATAAAACTGATGACCGACTGAAAAATGACATGAAATAAAGTTGCTGACCAACAGCACTAAATAATGAGTCAATAAAAAACAATTATTAGCATTGACTGTATGTGAAACTGGACTGTTATCTAAACTGCGATTACCTCATTGACAGAAAAGATCCATTGAGGCAGCTTGCTGAGGAGAACACAAGGTTGATCTCACTGAGGGGATCACAAAAGGAAAGCAATAAGTGTGGCTGCAAATCTCAGAAACATGTCTACCACTATAAAAATATGAATAAAGTAAAAGTGGCAATAACACCATACACAATAACATGTAGTCAGACAAAGTTACTGTGAAGGGAAATTTACTTGGAGATTTCTACTGGGAGTCTTCCTGGTGTGTGGTTCAACCATCTTTGTATGACGTCCTCAGTCAAGGAGCAAATCTTTCTGTGGGATTCTTCAAACTTGACGTCATCTATGCTGTGGGAGTTCTAGCAAAAGTTGGATGTATGTTATTCGTAAAATGTGCAAACATCACTAACCTCAGTGACTGAGGCCTTGAAATGTGAGAGGATCGTGATTACTGAAAACTTACATTGGCAGTGCAGTAGTGAGCAAAGCTCTGATCTCCTCCAGCATAAATCCTCTTGACGTAACAACCCTCCTGGTCTGCAATTTAATGAAAGCATGAGAGCATAAGATTTGTTGTTTCTTCTTGCACCCCAGGTCTCAGAAATCACTTGAAGCAGCTTAATTTACTGGCCCCCACCTGTATCTGTTGAAGCGTTACAGGGTACCCAGGGGCCTTTAACAGGGGCGGGGCTTTTTCTGTTGGAAGTGGAGCGTGTACCGAGCTGCCCGTTACCACCAAGCCCAAATGAGTCCATCTTTCCAGAGGAGGGTGTGAAAGCCAGCGTGTGCTGCCTTTAATCACAGTAAAAAAAACATGTTACGCTGCCTGACCTTTAACATTGACTGTGTAAAATAATGTTATTGTACATTTATGTTTGAGATCAACTGTGTAAAAACACACAACAAATTGTACCTTCCACATACAATCTGCGTGACTACATTTCCCATGAGCTCAAACACTTTCCTTGGATTGATTTCATGGTTTGTAGAGTTATGTCCCAGTTGTCCGTATCCTCCCGCTCCAAATGTAAACACACCTCCCTCCTGTAAAAAGAGCAACAACCGTTATTTGGACCCTTCCAAAGACAACAAATGTTAATAGGCACCTGAGTATAAAGAGCTGGGAGGAAGCAATCACATCAGTTATTAATTTAAAAAACAGCCATCAGTAAATAATATAACCAAGTCAAAGGAATTATTTTATTCTGCAAGCTTTAAAACAGGGATCCTCCTAAAACTTGAGTGCATTACTGAAATACTGTGCTCTGGGTAGCTGGATATATAAGATTAGCATTTTTATCTAGCAATGCAGATAATACTTCACAAGCCAAACACTGTTTCAGTTGGTAGAAGATTATGGCTGTTTATCTCCCTATAGCCAAAGTGTAGAGCAGAATAAGGCTTTAATGTCCCTGAGGGGCAATTTGGCTTTCAAACTGTCAGTGTGTCCACCACTCATTATTTTCTCCAGCAGTATTTACCAGAAACAAACACAAGACTAAGGTGGCTTTAATGATGATTACCTCAAAGACTTAAAGTATTTGCTTACAGTTACATGTTCACTATATTAAAATACCAAGTCTGAGCTTTAATTTGAGTAGGTGTACATAAACAGACAAACAACTGTGTGGGAGATATAATCTGTTTAACACATCATATTCCAATTCTACCTGAGATTTTAAAATTCACTGACTGCACATGAAGTGACATAAAATCTTTATATTTCAAATTATGTAGAAATTTCTCTGCAGTCACTAATCCTCTGCAGTCTTAGAACCCCCCCATCCCATTTTTTGCTTTGTTTTTTGTGATAGAAGCCAATCTTCTGATCTTTGTGCCATCTGTGCACAGACCTTTGTCTACCACCAATTTTTTTTGCATGTTTTTGTGAACTTTGATTTGGCCTTTATGTTTTTAAAGCTGACCAGTGAATCCACTGAGGTTATTGGTTAGGGAGGTTTTTTTGACTGCTGACAAGGATAATATATTATTATAATGTAGTACACATCTTTTTACAACAAAAATAAATTAATAAAATAATGGAGCAGAGAGCACTGAACTGCATCAATCTTAACTAAAATCAATGGCTTAGATTTTGTAATGAAACTCTGATAACTCATTGATCAGCTATGTTAATTTGAGTCTTTGTGACCCTACAACCTCTGCTATTATGCTGCCACATAAAATATAATTAGAACAATGAGGAATTCAAAGTCATTATAAAAAAACCCAGGCTGTTAATTAAATCACAAACCACTTTGGTCCAAATAACTGCAGATCCAAATCAAAGTGTCCGACAAAATATACTGAAGATTCATGAAATAACCAAAATGTATATAACTTAACTTGGTCAGTGCTGCTGTGTGATCTTCTCCACAGGAGATGTAAATCACTCTCTGCGATCTAAGAGACTTCAGCAGAGTGGGGAAATGCCGATCTGAAAAAGACCTTCTGACAATAAGTCATAAGAGTTTAGGTCTCAACTGCTGACAAGTAGTTTGAGGTTTTGCCCACCCACCATTGGTGTCATTGAGACCCAGTTGACCAAACTTGTTGCGCCCCCAACCAAACACCGCTCCTGAGACAGTGAGTGCAAAGCTGTGAGCACCACCAGCTGATATCTGAGCAAAAGGAATGCCCTGAAGAGACTGTATGATTTGAGGTGTAGCAATGCTCTGTCCACTTGTTCCAAGCCCAAGTTGTCCATATCGATTCTGGCCCCAGGAATAGACTTGGCCTCCTATGTTAAAAACACACAAAGAGAACACAGGATGTCTTCATATCTGGAAAATATAATGACCTAAATTAATAAATATATAGTATGTTAAACATGAATAAACTATCCTCACCTCTTGAAAGTGCATGGGAGTGCCAATACCCGCAGGCTACCTGAGCGATTTGTACATCTGACAAACTCTTTATGTTTCTAGCATTTAAAGGGCGAGATGATGTGTTAGACAAAGAAAACACAAAGGCTTCTTGAAAAGTAGTAATTACGAAACCTCAGTAATTTACCTAGGCACACGAATGCACTCTTCAAAGTTATTTAGGCCTAGCTGCCCATCTGAGCCCAGACCCCAAGAAAAAACCTGTCCTTTGTCATTCAGGGCAAGGGTGTGGGACTCTCCACATGACACAGCCACTATGATCTGTGCATCCAGGGCCACAACCTGTTCTAATAGAACACACAGAAATATTTATATGATTCAAGATTTGCGTTACCCTGAACCAATTAAAAACCAAAAAACACCAACCTGGTTTCTTTCTGGACTTCTCATGTCCTAGCTGTCCTAGGTCATTGCAGCCACAGGTGTACACCGTCCCATCCTCCAGCAGGAAAGCGGTGTTTTTGCGGCCACACCCCACATCGCGCACTTGCTTGCCGTGAAAGAATTCACATTTTCGTGGCTCAACCACTATCTCTTCATCAATCCCACCCAAGCCCAGCTGTCCGTAGGAAGCATTTCCCCAGCAGAGCATCGTAAGTTAGCTCTCCCTTTTGGCTATACACGCCAGCAGGATCCCAGTCTCTGTGAAAGAGAAAGAGACACCCCGGCTAACACGCAGCTCATTCACATACCCATAGTTTAAGTTGCAAGACACACTCCAGCAGGTACCACCTAGCAAGCCAAATAACATAATGGCAAAATAACACCTAGCTGCGTGAGAGTCACGTACGTGTGGTTAGCTGAATCTAAGACGAACGGATTGCATGGTAACGTTACATATAACTCTGCTGCGATTAACTCCTAGCTGTCCTTTAACATGTAAACAGATTAGCCAAGTAAGCTGCAGTTATGTAGCCATGGTAGAGGAGTTAAATTAGCTAAAAGCATCCAACATCACGACTTCCGATTTGGGCGTCTTGTATTCCAAATTAAAACACACTCATTCATGTGGTAAAAAAAATGACATCTCCAGTGTTTGTACTTAATCTACGCTATGACAAGCATTACAATACCCACCCCGTGTCTAATGGTAGTCCTTTTTATTTTTGTAATATTCACAACGGAAGTGCTTGTGCTGTAACTAGTGGACGGCGGATAAAGACAGCTAGCTTGATTTTAACAGTGAATCCATGCGAGGCAGATTGGTCGTGACTGATGCAACTTTACCAAGTTAATTTGGCATTACTTAACGCTGTAGTATTACAGCTGACATTGATGTAAACGATTCACGTAAACACACGCCAGTAATAGGAGTTACACACGTGGTGATATTTGCTATAACTACCACAGGTTTCCTTTAATAGTGCCGTAATGTTAGCAGCTAATATTAGCCAAAGCATAACGTAACGTTAGAGTTAGTTGGTGTAAGAGTTAATTTACTAAGGTGACTGCATAGCTAAGTAACGTGACTTACTGATGTGTTATTCATTTACGTTTTGCTAATGCAGAAAGCATGAGGTTAAATTAAGATCAGCTAAGTTAGCTTTAAGTCATCTAGCAACGTTAACTTAACGGTACATACAAACAGCAGATCTTACCAAACCCGCCAAAACGTACAGTGCTACTGTTTTCCAGTGTTGGTGCTCCTGTCAAAAATGCACATACCAGCACATGTACAGTGCTTCATGTCAAAAGACAACTACAGCCCAGTTGTAAAGAAAATCCTTCTCAGTCCTACACTCCAGCCCTCTGTCAACAACTGCTGTACGGTGCTGTTGAAGACACCGTCAACCCGCTGCGCTACACTCTGCATGTCCGGTTTTCCTTTTAGAAATAAAACTTTTGTAGCAGCGTCGCGGTAAAAACAAAACGAAATACAACCATAATATTCAATATTTAACAAATTTGAAAGGGTGGCTATCTGAGCCGCTTAATTAAAACATGTAGTGTGAATGTAGTCTAGCTTCAACGCACCTTGGAGACCTTTAATTTGAAGGAAGATGCATTTACCGGAAGTGCTCATCCTTTTACATTTCCTTTACTTTACGCAGGTGCAGAAGTGTCGCGAAGCGTCCAAAATGTTCTAGACAAGGCGCATGCGCGCTGCGTCTGCAGCTACAAATGTACATATCAGGTGATAACAACTCAAACTCAGTCTAATTCAATATATAAAACATGAATACCCCCAAACACTAAGTACAACATAAGAAAACACGGGCTCTTTACTCCAAAATATCCCATATAGTAGCCACAAATATTGACATATAGTATAGTAAAATATAGTAACCTATTTATTTTAATTCATTAAATTTTTAAGCTATTTGTATTTTGTTTATGCAATTATAGGTGTAGTGGAATTATCTAGAACTTACTAACAGGATCTTATCTGCCCTCTTCCAAACATATTAGTCATCTTGAAGAGACAAATTGAGTAATATATTTGAAACGTCTGGCTCCCTCTGGTGGATTTCACACGGAAATAAAGTCATTCCCATTTCATTTCACAAGACTAAACACACCTTTTTAATTAGAAATACACTCACATCTCAGGTCCATCTATGCAAACCAACTTGAGCACTAAAGAATATAAGAGTAGTGGTCATTTTATAGGAGCACAATAAAATCAAAAAGTTACTGTAGAAGAAGTAGAATACACATAAAATACAGGTATCTCAAAAACATGCATGAGTATGTTAAAGTTAGCGAGATAAGGTTCATCGCATGCATTAACATTTGCGTGAGCAGCCAGGTTATACTTTATACTGCAGTGATATTGAGTAACCTTTTATTGTCTGGTTAAAGTTTTTAAAAAATCTAAAAGGTTTATAATTATACTAAGTTTTAGGTAAAATATACTTAGTCTTAAAAAAAAACATCCCTGCATTTTCTTTGGTGATGCACCATGTATTTTAATCACAACAATGTACTTACTTTCAAAGTAAGAATAATGGCATTACACTGTGTCTCTATAAACCAGATTGTTTAAATGACAAAATATGTTTTCAAAGGGTTGTTGCTGCATTAAGGCAGCTCTTTTCTGTTATTGTTAAAGCCTCAGCCCATTTTACGCACGGATTTGCGTAAGAGCCCAATTGTCTCAATGAGCAGCATCTTTCAGCTGTATGATTAGGCTCATCTTGAAAATGCGGTGTGTCCTGTTGTGCTTGTTTTTCATAGGTGTTTTTCCCTCATGACTTACACACGGTGGTGTGATATGTCAGAACTCATTCAGGTCACAAGAAGCCACATATCAGCACATAAGCAGGACAGAGCCAGGAGAAATCAACATGTTGTACTTGCTGGGAGTAAGTAAGAACGTCTTTATGCATTATGAAAATGTCTTGAATCTTTCTGTAAGTGTCAGTGTTGTTGTCTATGAAGACTGTGACCTGTGTGTGTGTTTATACAGATCATTGCTGGCCTTCTATTTGTCATAATATTCTTTTCAAAAGACCTCAAAATGGTGAGTAAACTTTTACAATATTTCTGTTGTTCATGAATGAAGGTTTTTTGCCACTTTAACTTACACTAACAACTTTACATTTTTTAAATGTAAAGTGGTTGAAAATCAGATATAAATCAAACAAAAAAAAAATTCCCTGCATTCCTTTGAGGAAGTGTCCAGTAGAAAGATTTCTAAAATCACTGTTATATTTGCCAGGGAAACAAAAAATCACAGCTGCTCGAATCATCTGCCAACAACAAAAAGGTAAATAAATGTCCAAAATGAAAAACTGTAATTATTTCTAATAATTGAGATAAAATATTTTACGATTATCTCTGTAACAGATGGATCTGAGTGAGCAGGACGTGCATTTACTGGCTAAGATCCTGTCAGTTGGATTGGTGGATGCAGATCCAGACTATCTCCACCATCTTAAAGGCTACAGAGACTTGCATGGTACATGATGGACTTTGTATCATTGGTGGATTATAGTAACAAGTGGACACAAAAACACAGCTGTTGCTGGAGCTCTCAATTGATTTGTCATGACATCATATCAGCACTGGACACTGCTGTGTGTTGGATTACCACAAGACTTTTCTTGCAACCTCTCCAGATGTTCCGCAATTAACAGAGAAGGTCAAACATGATATTGGTAATCAATTATGAATTGCCTCCTGTTTGCATCAAGGAGAACTCTGTGATGCTTTATGTTAAAGTGATCACTTTGATGCTAGGTCTCGGCTGCTTCATTTATTGTTCCAGTGTATCATTTATATTTATATATTAATTTGTGTATATATTATATTAGACAACAGACCATCTGTGTATGTAATGTATCCAATATAAATATGGACACAGGGAGATAACTTGTGTGGTTGTGATTAAAATATGTTTTAATAGGCATTACAGAGAATTTTTATTTAATTTGGCATTATTGTTTAAAAACTGTAATACTGTCATCAAAAGAGCTCTTGTAAGCAGTTCCACTTTCAACATTAAGCTAAAAGAGTAAAATCTCACAGTAGCAGTCATGTGTGTTCTGAAGCAATATTTACTGTACCCATGATTTGTTATCTGTCACCGCCATAAAATTCTCGCTCTGGGTCATGCTAGACCAGCAAATGCCAGGAAAACAAACTGCCTCAGTGCAATAGATGGAACAATGTAAGAAGAGGTACATGTTAATTATCCTTTTAAATGTTAATTAAAATTACTATTCACGATATGGCAGAAAATATGAGTCACTCAGAGTTTGTTGTCATTTTGTGCATATCCTTACCTAGATAAAGGAGACAGCAGAAGAGAAGAGACAGACAATAAATAAATAAATAAATAAATAAAAGGAAAAAGAGAGAGAGAGATAAGGTGCGAGTTGAGTCAAATTCATTTGTCTGTTTCCAGAGGTAAACGTCACTTACTCCACACATGTCTGTTGAGCATGTCTCCTAGTAGGTAGAGTAAAGTCACCACAGACATGTTTAAGATGAAGAACCCCACCAGACCAGCTGTGCTGAAGTGCCCCAGGAGGGGATAGACCCAAATCCCAGCTGAGATATACACCCATATAATCCTGCACAACATGTTCAGAGGAGGAACAAGAACAGCAATCATCAGAATCACTGTGCCTGACAGATTATCTTGTACTGTCATGTCTCAAAGAACTTGAATGCAAATATGCATTGGCTCAGTTTCCACCCAGTGATACTGATTATACTGATTGTTAGAGCAGCAAAACACTTGTCCACAACACATGGTACAGTGTGCTTTTGAGTTGACACACATCAGACACATACAAGTATGTAGGCAGCATTGTGTGCATGTGAATGTGAGTCAACACTTGAAGGTCCAAAAGAAGCTGACTTCAAACTGTTTGCATTGTGAACTGATCCTGCACAAGACTAGTCTAGACTCGTAATAGGAGCATTGCTGTGGCTTTACCCACATTCAGATTTCTGAAACATTCAGTCATCTTCAATAATAGATATTAAATCAACAAGGATTTTAATGTTTGCGGTGATTCGATAGTATATGCTGACTTGCCACTTACCAAGATAAGTAAGCAAAACCCACAAGTCCTAATACAGCCAGTGCATGTTTAGCCTGTGGGTAGACATGAGGCTGCACCAGAACTTCTCCAAATAAAAAAGGAAGGACAAACGTATGCTGAAAAAGTAGGAATACTTTGTTACGGGTGAGGGTTTAGATTCATGAAAAGCAGAATGATTGAAATTTGCACGTGAAGTTGTTGAGAAATTGCAGATTTACCAACCATAGCATGGTTCATCCAGGGAGGGAAGAAGGTGTCAATAGTAGCTGGGTAGACCAATTCCCTGTCATAGGCAAAGATCGTCCAGAAAAATAGAACAACAAACTAAACAACATGCAGAGAACAGAGTTAACGTAAAGCATACTAATAATAAACAATCCAGATTGTAGGATGTTTCTCACCGTGCCGACTGGGAAGGCAAAGACAGCGAAGAGGAGGTCTTTACATCTGTTCAGGGTACTCTCCGACTTTCTCCCCAGTTGTAGATCATTTACTGCAGCCACTCCAAAGAATGACATTTGCAATAACTGGAATGAAAGCAACACGGTTGTTTTTTATTCTTCTTTATCATATTTAAAACTCTATTGGATGTAGTTAGTCTTATGTACTCACCACATTTAAAAAGGTGAGGTACTTCCATGGTCCTCCATAAACAAAGATTCCTGGTGGAAGCTCCTCTCCAGCCTTTGCAGCAAGGCTCTTCACAACAAACATGTACCAGCTGAATGCCGTGATGTGGTACACTCTCATCCGTAATGTAGTCATTTTCATGAGTGAAAGAATAAATTAAACAGTGTACAAAGCTACTCTTCAAAGTGTGAGTTTCCCTTCACATGTGAGGTAATTTAGCCAGTGAGCGTTCTTAAAGATTAGTGTAGTTCAGCGTGACCTTCTCAAGACATTTGCAACGGTGGCGACAGAGCGAGGCTTTAATAAGGCATAAGAGGCCCACTGTTCTATATGAAGTGCAGGGCTCCTTCTTTCACAACCAATGTGACATAACATGCGTTTGGTGCCAGTTCCATTCATAGTAAGAGCTTAAACAGTATTTGAGTGTTTTGCAAGAGAACTAAGAAAAAGGTAAATCAGTTCTTAGATGATGAATGTGGCAAGCTTGCAAAAGTTTTAGAAGCTCTTCATCTATACACCTCAAATTTGGATTTGGAGATACATACCTCACATAATTTAATTTTTTATTATCCTGCTCAATCTAATTATTATAACATTAGTATTAGTATTATTGGCTGAGAGTGGCAAAATATGTTGTAACCAAACATCTTGTCCACTGATGATCATAAAAGAGTTTGGCCTGAGTGTGGCGCTAGAGGACACACATGAGATGTTGAGATTTCATTATTGTGCAATTTTGGGAATCACCAGGAAATAAGTTGTTACTATGAAACCATATTCCCATAATGTAATCGACATACAGATGTTTCTATGTTTTTCAATCAGCTATATTTCCTGATCTGGGTATGACATCCTTCACACAGGAGACATAAAAACACATTTTTTAAAAGAAGTTTTATTTACATATGGCAAGTGTTGGTCAAGGTAAGTGTCACACATCTATTATAAACAACATTTTTAATAACACAACTCTTTATATCTGTATATTGTTGTGTGGTTTCTCTGCAGTTTCAGAGTTTTCTGTTTCCCTTTACAGGAACTTAATTTAAAAATGACAGGGCTGGACAAACGGTGGGTTGCAGCAATACAGGCTTCCCATAGCCAAAAATGACAAGAGTAGCAACTCACTCGTGTGTTTAACAAATCATAAAGTAATATGGTTGAACCGACACATTAAGGCAACCAGAAGCAGTTTGAAACATTAATGTTCAACCTCAGTTGGTCGTACAAGACAATTCAACAGAAAGAAAAAGAGAAAACATACTATATTGTATGCAACGATTTAGACATTAGACAGAGTACTTTAACATAATGCTTATGGTACTCGGCTTCAATCTCAGGTTTGTTCTTTTTTTTTTTTTTTTTTCTCCAATCATGTTTCATTAGAAAGAAAAAGTTGCAGTTTATTTACACCAGCATAGCAACTTGCTACAGCCCAAATGTCATTTTCAACCGGTTTGTTTAACACTATTGTAAAACACTACATTTCTAACTACAGCCACTGTTTTACAAAGTCACACTACTTGCTATTATCATCATCACATTTTATCTTAAAACCAGCTGACTTTGACGTAGACCGTCAGTGCTGTAAAAAAAAAAAGGCAGCACTGGCCTCGTCACAGACCCCACCTCTTGCACACATTGCACTTTACCCACGCAGTCAGGAAATTATATATTTGGTCAAACACATACAGTCTCAGTCCACGTAATATTCATGCTGGTAGAAATTCTGTCTTTCACCCACAGTAAGTAGCCCTTTGTTGATCTTAATATCTTTTACAGTTTGTCTCCGATCAGTGTTTTTCTCATTTCAACTTTGTAGCTCCACCATCTGTCTACACATATTGTATTTCTACACATACTGTAGGCACTGTAGGCATACTTATTTCTATATTATTATTATATAGAAAGAGAAATCTATAACATAATACTTAATTTACTTTCTTTGGATCCCAGTTATGGTGCCATCTGTGGAAGTAGCACAGACACAAACTGATTTACCACTGAGATAAACATGTACCTGAAAAAGGTAAATGACACTAACAACCTCATTGCTGGATTCAGAGCTCAAATCGACTGTAAACTTTTCTCTCCTTCCTCATACTCTGGATCCTCTCCAGCATTTTCTCACGCTCCTGTGTTGACTTAGGCTGCTCTCTGCCAGAAATCTTGATCCGTCTTTCTTTTTCTCTTTTGGCATTTTTGTCAGCTTCATCTTCTTTTTCATCATCAGTTACAGGAGGCTCTTTGCTAGCCTCATTTCTGCTCTGGCTATTAGCAGAAATCTGCTCAAGAAGCAGCTTTGTATCATCTCTGAGGTTGCTGCTGGAGAGCACGTTGGCTGTTGATGAGTGGTAGCGAGACTGGCTTGGCTTTGGCTGCTTGGACTTGGGTGACAGAGAAACGACCTCCTCTGTTGTGATCTCTGCTGGTTCAGAGCATTTGTTTTGCTTTTCTTGGCCATTTGCTTTTTCACTATTGATGAATTCCTGGGTAATAATTGTATTGATCTTATTTGTTGCCTCTGTATCCTCAGCATTTTTCTCATCAGGATCAGACAATTCAGTTTTTTTGCTTGCTTCACTCTGGTTGTCTACATTACTATTTTCAGCAGGAGAGACTGAAGTCTGGCTTTCAGGAGTGACAGATTCAGGTGTTTCGCATGGCATATCTGGCTCTGTTGAGACTCTTGATGTAAGCTCAGGTGGGCTACAGGTTTCTGTTGATGGGAGCACTGGAGTTTCATCTGAGTCTTTTGTAATCTGCTTGAGAAGGGTGTTTGTATCTGAGGGGCTTTGCATTGCAGAGATGTTGATTTCTCTGTTTTCAAACTCAGGTGATAGAACTGATACAGTTGACTCAATTAGGGGAGAAGAACACGATACAGTATCAGCAAGAGCTGGATTGTCAGATCCTATTAGGTTAAGTTCAGTAGGGGGAGTTGCTTGAGTTAGTGCATCTTGCAAAGATGCAGTTGCTTCTGATTGGGAAGCATTGGGTATCATGTCTGGATTAGACAGGACAGATATATTTGGTATATTTATTTCAGATGCAGAATGCACATCTGGAAAGTCTGGTTGGTTGGATGGAGAAGTAATAACCTCATTTTTATCAAGTATAGAAGTAGAACCCCCCAAATCAGAAACGCCAGGTAAACATGGCTCAGGCAATGAAGGGCTAAGGCTAGGTGGTATGCTATCAGCATTAACATTCTCTGATGACCGAGGAACCTGAGGTTCCTCTACAACAGCCATCTCTAGAGAGCTATTTTCTGATACAATAACATCTTTTTCCGACGGTATAAGAGCACCAGATTCTCCAGAGTTCGTCTTTGTAGTGGACTCTAATGAGGATGTTTTTGCCTCAGCATCAGCAGCATGTGCGTCATTACAAACAGCAGATTCCACATGTGCAGGTTGAACTTCTTTTGTCTCAGAGGATTTCAGTCTACAAACAGGTTCTAGATGGACTTGAGTCGCCTCAGATTCTGTAGATTTTTGTGAAGTCTCCTCATCTGATTTGTTGGTTTCTTGTAGTGAGGAGCTGTCAGGTTCCTGTGGTTTTGTAATATCAGAATTTAAAGGCAATATGACAGAAGTCAACGTTGAACTGGATTCTTCAGGGGTAACATCAGAAGATATGGTCTCTGCAGGAGTGATAAGAGAAGCAAACCTAGAGACTTGGACTAGCTGGCTTGGACTAATCTGCGAACCAGAATCTGGCAGAATGTGATCAGAGGATGAACCTTGTACTGATGGTTTAGTGTGCTGTTCAGACGGCAGCGGAGTAGAGGAGATGACACTCTCTGACAGGACCGATTCAGGACTTTGGGTTTTAGAATCCACTGCAGCAGATGTAGAAGATGGTGATACATCCATTGAACTGGGAGTGAATGAAGTGAAATCCTTTGAGGTAGAATCAGGGGTCGGGCTTACACTTTCATCAGTACCTTGTACAACAGAAGAAACATTAGCAGCGGTGGAATTTATAGGTGTAGGAGCATGACTGGGGCTACTCTCTTTTACAACAGGTTTTGACACCACTGGTTCTTCAGGAGGTTTGACTGGTGGAGATTCTACTTCTGCAGAAGCAGGCAGAGATGTTGTTGATTGGCTGTTCTTTGACTCAATTGAATTTTGGGTTTCTTTCTCTTCACACCTTTGGGAGGGAATGTGTTCATTTCCGAAAAGGCTGCTTGTCTTAATGCTGACGGAGTCACCTGCTTCTGTGGATACTGTTTCCACGGGATCCTTTTCAGCATTTGTGTCTAACAAACCCTCATATGATGAAGGTTTAGCTATCTTTTCTGAGGCGTCTTTTAGCTCAGGTTCCTCCAGTTTAACAGGAGCACTGTTTTCTAGGTCAACTAGTGGTTTCAGCAGAGCCTTGTCTTCAATCTTTACAGCTCCTACATTCTTAGATTCAGCCATCTTTTCTGAGGTTCCTTTTGGTTCAGGCTCCTTCCCTTTAACACTGGAGCTTTCTTTTAGATCAGTTGATGGTTTCACTGGAGACTTGTCTTTGGTCTTTTCAGCTTCTGCTGCCTTAGCAGCTTTCCGTTTTGCTGCCAACTCTTTGAAAAACATGAGCCTATTATCGGGATCATTCATATCTAAATACGATGGCGTACTAAACAAAGATGTGAGTGGTTGCACTGGTTGATTAATTTTGGGCACCTCCACTTCAGAAGGCTTGGATTGGGGCACTGAAGGTGAAGAACTAGTTTGCTGTACATCTGAGAGTGTTAATGACTCCTGTACGTCGCCTTTTTCTGAGAGCTTGCTTAAATGTTCTTCATTTGATGGGTTATCGTCTGCTTTACTATTTCCATCATCTAATTTGGATGTTTCTGTTGCCACGTTATCAGAAGTGGCTGATTTCATGTAACGTCTCCATTCGTTAGGTTCTCTTGTGGCAGGTTTCCTTTGTCCCAGTATCTGTGAAACAAAGGATAGTTTTGTCTGTTCTCCCTCATTTTTATCACTTTCCTCATCTTGTTGCCCTGGAGCAGTTTTGCTCTCTTGAGAATGCTGCTGGTCAAGAGAGCTGAATATCAGTGAGGATCTTAACCTGGAGCTCCTTGGTGTTGCAGGATTGTATTTTCTACGGAACGAGTCCTCCCTTCGAAGAACAGATGTTTTTGGTTCTTTTGGTTCCTTTGGTTCTTTTTGTTCTGCCTCCTCTGACTTTTCCCCTTCAGTTGTGGAGGATGACTCTGAGGGCGTTGGTGTTGTTCTTGATTCCGTTACCACTGCAGGAGGTTCAACAGGCATTTTCTTTGGCTGCTCTCGTGCAGTAGTTTTAGCATAACTTGGCATCTGACTTGCTCTGGGTACTGTATGAACCTTAAACTCTCTAACATTAGGGATTTTAGGAAATGATAAATCTATGGCTGGTACTGTTTGTTGTATGGGGTAAGAGGGCTCTTCAACAGGGTCTGGTGCCTGAGGTGGTGCTGACAGCAGGCCTTCCTCTTCTGGACTGTCATATGCACTGAGGTATGAAGTAATCCTCCAGTTTCTTAGCCCTCGTTTCACCCTAGGATCCTTGCGGTCTATGTTAGGTTCATGGAAAAACTGCTTTTCCATTGGATTTGACTGTGTGGGAGATTTCTGACAGGCATATGGCTGCCCTAAACTCAGTCTTTTAGGATTAGATGAACTTAAATCTGCTGCAGGCAGTAATTTATCTGAGCTTGAGTCAAAGTCGACATTTCTGGTAGATGATAAATAGTTAAGCACATTGTCAAAGTTGTGAGGTGGTTGCATCTCTTGGGGTTCGGTGTACTGATCTACTGAATGATAGTCTTGGCTCCAGAACTTGTCAGTGCTGTAATCAGCCTCTGGTCCTGGTCCAGGCCCTGTATAGAGCTGCTGTCCCCTAAGAAACTGCCTCCTCTGGTTGTCGGGTTCAGGCATTTCCTGCTGCTGCAGGAATGGGTAAGAGAATCTACCATGACCACCTTCGGCATAACTGTGACGTTTGAAGACAGGATTTTCCATCATGGGATTTCTGGGGGGGACCTGCTCAAAGGATGGATTCATGTGTGGTTGCTGGGAGGGAAACCTACTGTATATGTCTGAAGGGCCGTGCAAGGATTCTTGCTTCATTCTCCAATCTGCATCCATTCGTTCATCATAGGAATGTCTCGCCCATTCCTCTGGATGACCAGGGTCCTGTGAAAGAAAGTTCCTGGACTCTCTGTATAGTGATGCTCTTTCATTTGGGTACTGTCTCGTTTGTGAGAGGTTAACTTCTTCTGTTGGAGGGAGCACATTTTCAATGATCAGTGGTTGGGACTGAGCAAACAGAATCCGAAACTCTTCATCGAAGGTTGATACAAGCTGCCCAAGGAAAAGATGTGCCATGCAGCGGTGTAACTTCTCAAAAGACCACATGAAGCTGGACAAAGACACAACATTAAGTGGGTGTAAGTAGAGGCACTAAATTCATTACATAGTATTATTTTCTTTAAAGGTAGACTTTGAATTTATTCATAAAAATCTTAATAGAAATACATCATTCACACCTTGAGTTTTCAAATGTGGAGGCACATAAGAGCTTTATGTGTCAGTTATATATGACCTCACCTGTAGTTTCCACTAAGCACAGCCCTGCAGTCTGTTAACAAGAAGCGATCCATCATCCGACCCTTGAAGGATTTCCCTGAGCGGCAGTGATATGTGATGCCAGACACTGTTCTCACACGTAAAAACTGCAAGACACACAAAAAAAAATCTGTGTCTAAACGTAATGACCATTGGACTGAAGTAGAAGTGGAAAAATACTTTTAATCACAATTCAAGCTAGGTGGCAGCATTGGATAAGCACCACCACTTTCTCAGAAGGAAGACAGAAAATGGCTGCTTTTCTAGTTCCCTTTTACACTAACGTGCTTACTGTGATTTCTACCAACGAGACGAAAGTTTTGTGTCTATATTTACCATATATCCTGTATATGTACCAGTAACTAACTAACATGAATGTGATGTATATGTGTCAAATGTCATCTGAGCAGAACAAACCAAATGTAATTCTTATCTTACTGTAAACAAACACCAACAACAACCACGTTACACAATAGTATTTTATACTGTTACTCAATCACGACACATTGTTGCCACAGGGAATATTTATGACAGTGTATATGGGACTGGCTCAAAATAAACAAAGTAAACATATCAACCACTGCCATAGTTGGTGGAGCTCTATTGTATAGATCAATGATTTATAGCAGGCTTTAGATACATGAGCAGCCATTGTTAGTATGATGTTTATTAGTGGTTTGGATATTTAATACAATTTCTTGACAATATGAAAATCATAAAATATGACTAGACTTATTCTGTGAGTACTTAGCTGTAACTACAATAGTGCAATGTCATTATGTTGTTATTTTATATTTTTCAGTGGTCAAACTGAATATAAAATTGTTAGTTACTGTAAATCTTCACTAGTTTTGTACATTTAACAATTTCCAAAAATGTATTCTATACTTTATATATATTAAATATACTTCTACTTCTACTAGTTAATAGTCAAAAACATCATGTGTGAACTGATTTATTTGATTGAAAATTAAGAATTATAGTGAAATTTCATGTATAAGAAAGTTTTCTTATACATAATAAGTATTATCAGTCTTTGCTATTTTCTTTATTGTATACCTCTATGGCCTCTCCAAAAATGCAGTTCTCTTTTAAAGGAATATATAGTCACCTGAATGCTCTGTAGATTGACCCTGCAGTTGGACACCATGTTGACAAAGTGATGTGCATTCTGCTCATCTAGAAGGATGTAGACGGCAACATTTCTCATGGCAGCATTGATAATATCTAAAAAAATGTCAACATCTGTAAATACGTCCATCACTATAGCAATAACCTGAGGAGATTAAAAAAAAACACACACAAACAATTAGTGTGAACGTGTCAGGATCATGAGTCAAGACTTTGTCACTTTACAAAGAAAGTGAAAGATATACAGTACCTGCTGAGCATTCTTGATAAGTCGTCGGGCCTGATCCTTGATACTGGGCATGTCAGGTTCAGGAGGGTTGACCAGAGTGGTGACTTCTGTGGGCCCAATAAAGTGGTGCAGCTGAGGCCAGCCAAGGTCCAAACCTGGGACCTCCAGGTCAGAATGAATGGGCCAGTAAGTGTCTGAGGAGCCATCTCCCCCAGTATCCAGAAAATGTTGTTCTGGGTATTCAGGGTGAAAACTGTGTTGAGGAATCTGAACAGAGCTCAGAATGTACTGTATCTCAGATGTGGATAAGAAGTCCACCACATCTGCTTTTTGGAGGAACTGATAATATCCCTCCAAATCCTCCTCAACCAGTGCATCAATAGCCAAACGGTACTCTTCACGATAATGAGGAGGGAGGTAGTTGGGGTCCAGGGGGTTATCCCCAGCAGAGGAGCACTGAGAGCGACGTGCCATGCTACTGTCTAGAAAGGAAGACGTCAAAAGAAGAAGATAAATTACATGTGGCATTAATAATTTACATTCCACACATCTTGTTCACCAAGAGAGCGCTTAATGATAATTCAGTTGGTGAAAATAAAAACAGTAAAATTATGAATAAAAAATTAATCTGCAACAAGTTTGATAATCTGGTAACTGCATTTGAAGCTAAAAGGCAAACACTCTGTTGGCCCCAGTTACTCACATGCAAATATTTGCAGTTTTTTTTCTGTATGACAAGACACTAAGTTCAATATCTTTGTGTTTTCAGCAGTTTGTCTAACAAAATTATCCACTCAGACTGTTTCTACACTGCTTCTCACTCACCCACTCCTGCACACAGTCACACACTTTGAGGACATTGTACTGAGCTCAGTGACAGCAGCTTTTTTTTTTTTTTTTTTATATTTCCTGACATTTAGCCTGATCAATGGAGAAACTAAAGACGCAGATGCAGTCCTACGTTCATGAACACGGTTAATTGTCAGAGGAATTATGAATAATATTCATATAACATACTGTTACTCTAACACGAACGACCCCAAGCTAATACAAAAATAAATAAACAAGTGACCGGTCAGCTGAGGTGCACTTGATTATATAAAAATTGAGGTTTGAAAATCAGTTTGACTAGGTCTTATGCTATTTTGCATACTGATATATACATGTGTATCAGTGTATACTATATCCTTATAATCTATGATTTGAATACTACACTAGCAGAGGCTCACACAATGAATGAGGGAAGCAGGAGTCTAAGCACAGGGTACAGGACTCTGGGTGTGGCTCCTCCCTCTGGTCAACAACACACATTCTCCATTTGCAAGTTCACGTAAAGTTACATATAAGAGAAGAGGAAGACAAATACTTCACACAAAACACACACACACACAAAAAACACATACAACGTCTTACAAGTAAAATAAAGTAGCCACAAAGCGGCTGTTGATTGTTATTTAACTGTCGTGAGTCTTTTACACAAATTAACTTTTTGTGACCCAGATGTCAGAAAACTTGTCAACATTGTAGCATGAATGTGTGAACACTGTAACACACGCCGTGTGCTGGCTAGCCGTATGTTAAACTTAATATTCCCAAACTTCACAGCCTCCACCTCACAGGCCTGACGTCTGCCGACTAAACTCACCCCGCTGTCGAGTTCTCGTCAAGGTTTTCGTCGGTTCGACTTCGACACAGTCATCTCGTCTTGACACTGATGTGCGGCGCCTCCACTCCAGGTGGGACTCGTCGAAAGTTTTCTGTTACATTGCCTTTTCCCCCCCCTTCACCCAGCTAAACCAGTTTACTGTCATGCTTGAGGCATGTTGGCGAGAGCGTCTGAGACTGAACACACACACAGATAGAGAGATAGAGAGAGAGAGAGAGACGAGCAGCTCGCCCCGCCTCGACCGCAGCTCCACACATTGTTCGCTCGAGCAGCGGTTTGTCCGTGCTTGTCCAGAAGCACCTGAACTCCGCACATGTGTAATCGGCCTGTCGGAGCTCCAGCTGACTGACTGACTGACTGACTGACTGATTGACTGACTGACTGACTGACTGACTGACTGACTGACTGATTGACTGACTGACTGACTACACTATCAGTTAATGTTAGATCATGTTTGCCTTTGCTGATATAACCATAAACTCACCACTCACGTTCATTAAGGTTTAAAGCAGTAGTCGTTGCTCTTTATGGCTGTATAATTCATCTTTAAACTCCAGCACCCTCACTCCTGTCAATGCATAACCAGCCTAAGGGTGGTGCAACTTAAAAATCATAAATCTAAACAAACATGAATCTATAGATAGATATAAATGTAGAGCTACTGTGATATAAGTGATCAAACTGATAAGGATCAGGCAACCTATAAAGCATCTAGAAAAACTGTAAGGAATTGCTTTGATAATAGTCAATCAATAATTGACTTGTGCTTGTGAGATCAGACACACATGGGTTGCCAGGTTATGAACAACCCAAAGCAGGTACTGAACTCCTACACTAATCTTAGCTCCTCCTGTACACATAGTGTCCTGACACTGAACTCCAGTTACTCCACATGATTAGACCAGCACCTTGTATGGTAGGTTTCTTTGTGAGTAAAAAAAAAAGTATTATGTTTTGACTCTGGACCACTCTTTCTTATTTAATAAATAGCCACTAAGGACATCTATGATTGCAAGGGGATGTGATGGCCAAAAATAAATGTGCCTAGGTAATAGATCGGCACTTACAACAGACATTAGACAGCCAACCTCCACTCCACAGTGCACTGTGACTCCCTATTTGTGTGGCATTAAGGATTAAATGTCTCAATGGCAGCAAAGAAAACTACTTTATGTCTTAACCTCTTAATGTGATGAGGATGCCAAAAATCAATAGAGACTATGGGTGTGGATGATGTTTATAAACTACCCTGACTACCTTGCCATGAAGGCGCAGGCGTCACAGAAACAATAGTGTGGCTCATCACAGCGTGGCCGGGACAAAACTTTAAAGCCTGCGGGAAAGACGGGTTTGATCTGCCATCATTTGTTCTTTTGTGTCTTTTCACAATTCATTAACTAATTTCTTTGCACCAATTACAGTAATTTCCACAGAGTGAATAGATACCTCACCAGACAGGCTTTGAGGTATCTTTATTTTGTGGTTTATTAAGAGTCATTATGCAGAAATCTAGTTTAAGTTGGAAGAGGGCCAGAGTAGGACCTCGTAGCACATGTTTTGTTAAGCCCAGAAAGGAGAGGATTGGTGGGACTAAATGCCGTGACTTTCTTTCAAGAGCTCCACACTCAACCCTAAAATAACCTTGTTGGGATCAATTCTGATGTAACTAAAGCAGAGGAAGTGATGCAATGTAGTTGCTAAAGTGAAGACTTGAAGACAATCCCTCATTGTTCCCTTTAGGCACCACCCAAAGCACACAGAGGAGCAGTGGGAATAGAAGCAATTCAAATTATGTTATATATACATTATGTTCACTCAGGTTCACAGACAGTTGCTACACCACGCACCAGTCACAACTGCAACCTTTCAACCCTGTCAGAAAAACATACATTTGTTGTCCTGCCTCTCTGTTAAGTGATTGACAGCCTTGATTATGAAACATGAACTTGGTCCAACAATAAATCAGAGCTGGAGCCCTCCCCCTTCATGAAACATCTCCAGAGTGTTGCTGATATGCGATGTGATAAGACAATGTCAGTGTCAAACAAAGACTCAGTATCTGCTGTGGTAAATAAACAGCATGCGATAGAACTGATAGCTCTGTCTACACGGAGACCTCGAAGAATAAGAAGGGTTTGCTCAAAGTGTTACAGTGTTCAAACTGTGCACTGTTACTCTGATGCATGTGTTGTCTAATTCATGACATTTTACTGTGGTTATGGGTGAAAATGGGAATTTTATTGTAAACCTTTGGTTTCAGTAAATGAACAATGACACTGGGGAAGAAATCAAGATTTACAGAGCAGAAAAATGAAACAAGTCAATAAACCACATGACTTCAAGGTTGTAGGTGACCACACAGCTGCAGAATGCTTCATTAGTGAATTTAAAAGCACAACATCAATCAGCAGGGTGGGGCTGGACAGGTGTTGGCAGGTCTCTTTTAATGTGGGTGCTCACATGCCTTAACCAGTGGCAAAAAGGGTGGTTGTCAGCTACACTTTTACACTTTTACATTTACATTAGGTTTGGTTTGTTTTTTAACTGAGAATAAAGTATCTTGGCAATTACTGGATATCTTGCAAAAGAAAATGTGTACATATATTCAAAGTTTCCAGAGGATGACTCTTGCCTGATCTGGTGATTCCCTGAGCTAAAGGTGTTGACAGATTTTCAGTGTAATTCTGCTTTCTTGTGTTCATATTTTGTTTATGTCTTGTCTTGGTGATAATGGTAGTGGAGGAAGCGACTCAGAAAATAAAGGGAAATGGAAGAAGAACAGCTGCAGAATCCATTTCTGGATGCATCATTTGATGGTGAGGCAGTCTTAACAGTTCCGAGGTCGTGGTGAGATCATGCTTGCCTACAGATATGACAAAAGTGGAATTAACAGGATGGTGAATTGGCACAATTCCAAAGGGAATTGTGATAGGTACCCCTTATTATTAGAGGAAAGACTGGCTGCTCTACATTTATCACTTGAAGAGGCCATGACACATTTCATAGATGACTGTTTTCCCATGTTGTGTGGTTCTAACAGACGCTGTACACATTATAGCCCCTCTGTGACTGTGATCATAAAAACACAGGTGAGACAAATCCACAGCAGTAAAAACAGCCGTAGATTCTCGGTGTGAAGTGCTTAGACTCTGCAGTGTAAAAGGGGTAGAGTGCTTCCAAGTGTTTGGTGCCTCCGTAGTAACTTATTCTGGATTTGAATGCCGTGATGGGTGGGTGTATACAATGCTTCAGCTACAAACTGACAATAGGTGTATTACTCAGCAGCAGATGGACATTTGTATGTGATTTGACTGTCATTTTGCTTGCTGACACTACTATACTTTGTTTGTACTTGCTCAGTATGGCTCGTATTACTACGAAAGATTTGTACTGAATCTCCTGAATCCTCTTTTGACACATAGGGGTTTTCTGTTCTGTGTGCATATTTGCATGTTTGTGTTCACCTGCAAGTGTGTGTGCAATTACATTAGCATGCATGCTTGTGGGTACCTGTCACTGCATGTGGCAGGTCGCTGCAGGAGTGGCAGCTCTTTGGAACAGAATCAGAGTTTCAGGGACTCTGTTAGCAGCACTGGAAAAAGCAAAGAGTTGTTTAAGTGACCAGAGAGATAGACAACCAGTTCTGACTCCACCCAGACTCTTGTTGACTGAAGCATTGGATAAGACAATACTCTTAGCTTCATCCTTTCAGAGAGTAAATTTACACAGACTACAATTGCTGTCCACAATGATGTCATAATTGCTGCCTGACATTGGAAAAATTGAACACAGAGCAGCAATTGTGCTTTCCTTTTACACTGTTGTCTTGTTTACATCGACTTTCTTTTAACTTGCCTGATCTGTGCCCACTCTATTGTATTGTATCCTGTAGGACATCCTGCATCTGCAGAACATTTTGGAATGTCCTGCACACGTCCCAGGATAGGCGTCACATCCCCCCAGTATATCTTAGATGCAAAGACATAACAATGACTCTTCCCTTGCATCATAAGGTGAGTGGGTGTAACTTAAACTAAAGCATGATATATGGCATAGGGAGGTATAGCACACATGTGGAATCAGTAATAGAAAATTCATATAGGAAAATGATATATCATAGAAATGTCACGGCACTATCTCTGGGTGAACTGGTTTATCTTCAAAAAGAGCCTCCAGGTGAACCAATAGAGAATGACAGCAAGATTTAATTATGCAGGTCACTGATTGTGACAATCAGTCACTAGTTTGTCAGTGCCAAGCTGACTTCCTTTCATACTTCCAGTGACCATTCAGGTTGTGCTGTTTACTTTTGTGGCCTTTCTTTGTCTGCAGTCAGCTGGTATGTGGTGCTGAAGTCATGTTGGCAAAGGCTCAATAACCAGCACAACAGTCTCTTGAACTACTAAGCTGTGCTATACGTGCTATACTTGTGCTTTTGTATAAACGCCTGTGGATCATAAGGAAAGAGCCAATTTTATAGCTGAGCGCTGTGGTGGGATAAGGATAACAAGTCAAAGCGTGTTGTCACAACACGTTTTCTTTTTATCTTTGCAATCTCTATCCTTACAAATCTACTCACGTGTAAAAAAGAACTGTGGAACCAAATCAAATCAGAAAGATCAAATATCCATGATAAAATGTCTCTATTCTAAATGCAGTTTTACAGACTAGTAGAAGCTGCAGTAGACAGTTCAAGTTGGACTGCAATAAAACGCTCTGCTCACGATATCCAAACAGCGCCACTCCCCGGACAACCTACTGACAGCATTTTATTCTACTGACATCACCTTGCCTGAGGCTAAAGGTTAGTGTCATAGAAACATAAATTTAGCTATTTTAACTGTGACAACCACTGAGAATAACAGTAGTTATTTTTCAGGGTAAAAAACACATCCTCATAAAATCTTTTTGAGAACATTTGATTTTGGACCATGACAGATCTGTTGATTAGAAGTTCCCTCAGAAGCCATGTGGCTCTGTGAAGTAAGCAGACACAGATTTGCTTTGGTCAACTATGTGCACAGTTGAGGATTACAGTGAATCCCTTGTAAGTGAATGTGCTGAAAAAAGAAATTCATGTTTTGTCCATTGTTTTTTAAACATGGACAAAATGTTAAATGTAGAAATATAGAATTTCATAACTTTTATAACTCCATAACTTTTCTAATACTCTAGATATAATTTAATGGGAGAATTTAACCTTGTTAAAGTATATATTAAAATACTATACTATATATTATTTGGACTTCATTTGCATTAATGCTATATGCTGAAACCTTCAATAGTTCCGACAGGAACATAATTTTCCTACCTACTGTTAGGACAAGTACTGTTGTATAATTAATTCTAATCTGCTCTCTGACCTCTTTGCAGAACAAACTACAGATACCTTCCCTAATGGAACAATTCACTTTACCACTCTTTATGACAGTAGTAGTCCCATTTACATTCCAGGGTTGAAAAACCTAGAGACAATGAACACAAAGGAAAACAATGCTGCCATTAAATTACACTGATTAGAAGTGATAACAAATTGATGTTTAATGTTCCACAACAGGAATTACAAGATCCTTATTTTATAAGATGACATTGTTTATATAGACAGATAAGTCCCACACAAACAACATATATTATTCTTCTCTTTGCCCCCTGGCAAAAGTACGTTTTTACAGAAACCATCGTGTAGAGGCGCTGTGAACATTTCAAAGCGACAATGTTACAAATTATTGACCAACGAAGAAGACGACCAGCGTATGACAGGTGACGTACTCCTACTGCACGTCGTAAGCCACGCCCCTCACGCTTTCTCCCCGCGTTTCTTGTGCAAAGTTGTGCAGCTACGAGTCTTTGAGTATAAATATACACATTTCCATCCGTTTGCGTGTGTATTCACATATATTGCTCGCTGTTGAAATATTCGGAAAGTAAATCAGCAGCCTTGTGAACATGGCGGGAGTTATCCGGAGGCTGGACGAGACTGTTGTCAACCGGATTGCTGCAGGAGAAGTTATCCAGCGTCCTGCCAACGCCGTCAAAGAGATGATAGAAAACTGGTAACTTCATTAAACTACACTTAATTCTCATAGTTGAATATGTGCAAATCGACTGGTAGCAAAAATAACCTGTAGTTTAACCAATAAAGGAGACAACATGTGTCAGTAAGCATCAATATTTACATCACACGTGCAGCCAATCCCACTTCAGCTGTATCATAGTAACAGTATCATGACCGGATACTAATCGTTAAATAATGTCACTGTACAATAACTCCCGTTTTTATTTTAAATGTTATAGTTTGGATGCAAAGTCCAGCAACATTCAGGTGACAGTAAAAGACGGAGGACTGAAGCTCCTGCAGATTCAGGATAACGGCTCTGGTATAAGGGTGGGTGACAGTGTCCACATTCAAACCTCTTACCTTGTCTGCTTGAATACACTAAAACTGAATGACTCTGTTGTTTCCTCATCAAACCTTATTTCACCAACACAGAAAGAGGATATGGAAATCGTTTGCGAGCGTTTTACCACCAGCAAACTTCAGACCTTTGAGGACCTCTCGGCTATTTCCACCTATGGATTCAGAGGAGAGGTGAGCAGTTCTGCTCCCTGTGACCCCCGGAGCAGTATCAGTCCGGGTATAATATGTTGACATACAATTTGATGGATATCACATTTGTTGTTGTTTGCAGGCCCTTGCCAGTATAAGCCATGTTGCTCATGTGACCATCACAACCAAGACAGCTGATGCCAAGTGTGCCTACAGGTATCATAACATGATCAGTGATGGCACACTCATCCTGTGTGTCTCTGCATTTTAATAGATATAAATTTACTGTGGTGTCACAGCTCTTGAGTTTTGTGTTGTATTTTGCACAGAGCCAGCTACAGCGATGGCAAACTAAAAGGCCCTCCCAAACCATGTGCTGGCAACCAGGGAACACAGATTCTTGTGAGTTCACGGAGGACACCACCCGTTACAATATGAAATTTACGGATGCAGAGAAACCTACAATGATTTACTCTCCCTATTTGCAGGTTGAGGACCTTTTCTATAATGTGTCCACCAGGAGGAAAGCTTTGAAGAGCCCCAGCGATGAGTACTCGAGGATTGTAGAAGTGGTCAGCAGGTCTGTCATCTCACTCACGTCTCATTGTGTATCATTTCATTCATATGATGTCTTTTCTGTACTCATGTGTCAACTTGTTGTTTTGAAAGGTACGCCATACACAATTCAGGAAAAGGTTTCTCTGTCAAAAAGGTGAGATGTGTGCTGTTTTTGTAACAAGTCTAACTCAGCCATGAAGCTGTTAACGGAGTTTAAGAAAGAAAGTCAACCCTAATTGGTTCATTAACACGTTTTAATATTGGCTGTCGGAAAAGCAACCCTGACACAGTGTACTGAAAATCAAAAGATAACACTAAAGATAATTTATTTACTGTGTTTATACTTTACGATTCTTATGACTCCTCTTTCCTTTCCCAGCAAGGAGAGACCGTAGCAGATGTGAGGACACTACCCAATGCATCTGTAGTGGATAATATTCGAGGAGTTTTTGGCAACGCAGTGAGCAGGTATTAATTTTATTATGCTTTCCCTGCTCTGCTCTCTGCAGTTATGTAACCTTTTCCCACCTCAGTGCTGACTGACTGCATGACTGGCTCTGTGGTATGTTCTTAGGGAGCTGATTGAAGTTGGCTGTGAGGATCAGAAGCTTGCTTACAAGATGAAAGGCTACATCTCAAACGCAAACTACTCAGTCAAGAAGTGCATTTTGATCCTCTTCATCAACCGTACGTATCGTGGAAAAGCTACGGTAAATGTAGCACACTGATGAGGTTAATTTAATCCCGTTTGCATGTTGTTAATTTGAAAATGTTGGCTGTGATGTGTCAGATCGTCTGGTAGAGTCGAGTGCTTTGAAGAAGGCAATTGAGACAGTTTATGCTGCATACCTGCCCAAGAACACACACCCTTTTCTGTACCTCAGGTAACTTATTTATTCATTCATACTGCTCATGTCAGTGCACAGCCCCGACATAAGGCGTGATCCATCTATGACTCATTATGAACTCCATCTGTAGACAGTAGACAGAAATGGATTATTTCATGGCTTCATTCTTTTTATATATTCACTGGTGCTTTGTGATCGCCTCAGCCTGGAGATCGCCCCACAGAATATAGATGTAAATGTTCATCCCACAAAACATGAGGTGCATTTCTTGCATGAAGACAGCATCATCGAAAGTGTTCAGAAGCACATCGAGAGCAAACTCCTGGGCTCCAACTCCTCACGCACATACTTCACTCAGGTATGACTCTGTCAATTTGCTGTCAGTGTCACACCAGTAAAATTGATTAGATCCCTGTTTGATTATGGCAACATGGTTTTACTAACTAACCACGCCTCCCAGAGACCATCTAAATCTGAAGTGTAAGCATACGCAATGTTTTAAACAGACGCTGTTACCAGGGCTGTCAGTCTCTGGAGGCAGCGAGGTCAAGTCCTCCAGTGCCACAGCAGATTCTACTGAGAGAGTCTACGCACATCAGATGGTGAGGACCGACTGTCGCGCCCAGAAGCTGGATGCCTTCCTCCAGCCACAAGTGAAGCCACCTTCTGACCCAGAAGCAGCTGGTCCCAGCACCAAGAGCACTGTAACCCGAATTGCTCAGCTTGACAGCGTAGAGATGGACGAGGCAGAAGATGCAGACATGCTCGATGCTCTGGCTGAGCAGGAGGCAGAGGTGCCAAAAGGCGAGGAGGAAAGCAGCGTTGGCACTCATGACGTTCAAAGGTGATTCACTTCTTGTCAAAAGACAAATCATGCCACAGTAGCTTGGGTGGGTCAGTGTGTGCGTTCAGCAGAGGATGAAGCACCCAGTCAGTGTGATTATTAGTAATCCAGACATGATTTTTACAAGTCAGATCAGGGCCGGTGAGGATCAGAGGTGAGCATTGACCAACGGCAAATTAGACTGAACAAGAGAGAAGAACATTCCCTCGCGAATGACGTCATGCCCCTCGGGCCAGTCAATTAATTTGTCATAGTAGCTCAACTTCACAGCTGAAAACATTTTGATTGCATAGTGTGTAGATCTATGCTTTGACACAGTAAGCAGGTTTTGATAAAGAACACCACTGGTTCAGATACAGCAGAGAGACAAAGATGAATATCACTGGTGGAAGAAAAGTGAAACATCCCAAATATTTCAGTCAATACTTAGTAGAAACCAAAAACAGCCAAATAAAGGTTTGATTACAGTTAGTAACGTTCATCAGATGCAAAAGACATGTCTCCAAATTAATGTTGCTGTGTAGTATTTCTTATTAGGACATAACTGCAGTAACTATATTATTCTAATTAAAAATAATGAATGGGCAGTGGTGTACTGTCAAAATTATGGATTTCTTCTGCCCCCCTGTGGCCAAACAAATACTAAAAAAGTTGAATTAAGGACATGTTGCATTCGTATAGACCAATCATTTCATTTCACTCAATGAGTGCAATGAAATGTAAAAACACTTTCACAGTTCTTTAGTGTCTACACTTTAAGCTTGGGTGAGTTATTGTCCGTAAACATGCAAAGTGTGCCTTGTGTGTCAGGAAGCGTCCAAGGAAGGAGCAGCAGCAGCAGGAGGAAGAAGAAGAGGAGCTGACATCTGCAGCCACGGCTAAGAGACGAGTCATAAAACTGACCAGTGTCAAAGAGCTGAGAACAGAGATCACTGAGAACACACACAAAGGTAAACACAACATGTATCCCAGTCTACTCCAGCTTAAATTGGTTCCTAGTTGTGTGACCACAGTCTGCTACTCAGATATTTTACATGACAACACAGTTTTCCTCTGCTGAGTATATACAGATTTTCTCCAGGTCTTCAAGAAATGCTGCAGAACCACTCGTTTGTGGGCTGTGTGAATCCTCAGTGGACTCTGATCCAGCATCACACCAAACTGTACCTGCTCAACACCACCAAACTCAGGTCAGTTAAACACTTGGATTACTTCAAGTGATTGAGCCCGCTGCTTTATCTCTCAGTACACTTTCATTTTGTCCTCTTGCAGCCAGGAGCTTTTCTTCCAAATACTGATCTACGACTTTGGGAACTTCGGCGTACTAAGATTGTCTGTAAGTAAAGGCTAGACTGTTGTCGATACTGCAGTGGTTATGATTTTCATGGCTGCTGATTTGCATTCAGACACCAGCTCCACTTTATGACCTGGCCATGTTGGCTCTGGACTCTGAGGAGAGCGGCTGGACAGAAGAGGACGGACCCAAAGAAGGCCTGGCTCAGTACATAGTGGACTTCCTAAAGAATAAAGCAGAGATGCTGGAGGACTACTTCTCCATGGAGATAGACCAGGTTGGTTGGGATGGGATACATGGTCAGAAATATTCGTTAGAGGGTTGAAGGTTCATTTCTGCACCAACCCTGTATTGTAGGAAGGAAACCTAACAGGCCTGCCACTGCTGCTCGACAAATACACCCCTATCATGGAAGGTCTCCCCATGTTCATCCTGCGCCTGGCCACTGAGGTGACGTTTTTTTTTTTGCTAGTGTCTCCTCATTTATGACTTCTGGAAACACAAACTGTATGTGAAGGCTCTTGATTGATGGTGTTGTGCAGGTGAACTGGGACAATGAAAAGGACTGCTTCCGAGACTTCAGTAAGGAGTGCAGTATGTTCTACTCCATCAGGAAACCATACATCCTGGAGGCCGGTCCAGGAGAAGAGCAGGTATGAAGAAACGCCAAGTTTACGGTGCTAAAGTGCATGTTAAGTTTGACTTTTTTTTAGCCTACTCTACCATTACACATTAATAACAATTTGAAATTTTAGGATACTGATGTGAATTCGTGGCGTTGGAAAGTTGAGCACGTCATCTTCAAAGCTGTCCGAACCCTTTTCAGTCCACCAAAGAACTTCAGTGAGGATGGCACCGTACTGCAGATTGCCAATTTACCTGATCTCTATAAAGTCTTTGAGAGGTGCTGAATGTGATCATTAAATTGAATTGAAAATAAACTCTAATGCTGCTGTCTTATACCTGGTGTAACATTTGTGTTGTAAATAAATATTTTGTATCAAACAAGTCTTCAGATATTTGTCTTTTGAGTAAAATAAAGCTAATTTTATCACGTATAAAAGAGCCTTCTGTTGCAGGAAACCATTGGCCTGAATGGCCTACTTAAAAGTGCAAAGCCTTCACATGGTTTTCTAAAAGTAAGTCTTTGGACATGCAGCCAGGAAAAATAAAATTGGGTCACGAGTCCCATAACGAGATCTCAAATGTGCCAGCAAGAGCTCAACTTTTATTACTTCTACATTTCCCCTGTCAGTCTAAGATTATGTGTGTGAGGGATCAGAGTTCAGTGTGAAGGAAATTAACACCTTCACATCCAAATATCCAGATTATTTTGTAAGTGTTTTTACAGGCCTGAAATATCTCTGAATATTGTAAAACTTTACCTACTTCTATATAGATGCAATATGTTCATAAGAAAATGCTACAAATGAACCATATTCACACTTTGATAGTAAAAACTGCTATTGCTACGTGAAAAGCCAATGAAAACATTCCGCTTATATGCGCAGTTCTGTAAATTACACATTTATTTTCAAGAAATCTTAAATATCTGAAAAAAATTCAATGCAGCAGACACGGTTGGTTCTGTAGAGTTTCAAATAATAACTGCACCTTTTTTTTTTTTTAAATACATCATTCTGTACCTGTTAAAACAATTATTGTTTCATTGAGTAGTGCAGACCCCCAGTCTCCTAGTGTGAAAAGGCACTTCACTGTGTGAGGGGAAGCTGGGAAGGTGCAGGGCTGAAGCAGCTGTGAGAGCTGAATAGTTTAAAAGCATCATTATACTCATTCATGCAACTTATCAAAAAACAAAACAAAAAGAACAACCAAGCACCCAACCAGAGAGAAATCAAATCTCGTGGATAACATGTAGTACAAAGCTCTGAAAAATTAGGTACTGACTAGAGAAATTTCCTCAGATGTATCTCCCAGCAACATTATAGTTTTATTAGTTAAGTTTGAGTCATTCCTCTCTGGCAGCTTGCCAGACAAAACCATCAGACAGTTCAGTTTCTTTTGCCTGTGCTACAATTTTTTTAAGTGTTTTTGGTTAGCTACAAATCTTAAAGTGTTACAACTGGAAATGGAAATGTGCTCCAGATGCAATATGGCAGTCAGAGGTCAGAGGTGCGAGTTTAAGGGCTTCTGTGGTGATGCTGCCTGCCTCACTGCTGTGATAGAAGGGCGTTCCTGTTGGCCTTCATCTTCTCGAGGCGCTTTACTAGGTGGTTGTTGGTCATCTCCATTTCTTCTATCTTATCTAGAGCTGTGCGCAGCTGTGGGGAGAAAAAGGAGAAACATGTAATTAGTTTGGTTTAGTTTCCTGCTGTAAAATCTAAGTGTTTCTGTGTCTTTACCTCTCTTTGCAGTTTCCGCTTATCTGCTTTAAGTTCATCTTCTGTTTTCTCTGCATTATCTGCTGCTGCTTTGTACCTGGACACTTGCCCTTCAAGTCTGTTAATCTGAAAACCAGATAATAAATTTGTGACTTGAACCACCTAAAACATTTTCAACTTTTCATGTGTATCATGTATTGATATATTAATGTGAACTCGTTTATGTGGAAAATAAATGTCTTTTTCACTTACATTTTGTTCCATTGTACCAATTTCCTGTTCTGCCTTAGAAAGCTTGAATTTGTATTCACTAATCTGCCTGTTGGCATCTCCTGGAGGGAAAACAGCAACAAATCAGTATTAAGGTAAAGTAAAAATAATTATTGGAAGAGATTATGTAAGAAAGCCAACTTACTCTGCATCTCAATAATGTGTAGGTCTGTACCATTTTCCATCCTCTCCCCATCCGTGAACGCAGTGTCCACCTTTGAGTGTTTCTGTCTCTCCTCCTCCAGCTGATTCTTCAGCTTCCTGATCTGAGCCAGTAGTTCATCCTTCTCCTCAGCCAACTTCCGTAGCCTGACATCTACACAGCAGGAGGAAAATACATTTAATTTAATGTGAATCACAGTGACAAGCAGACACGTTTAGCGTTCCAACTGCAGGAGAAAAACAGTATCCACTGCTGCATTTGCTGCTTGGATCAATAGAAACATGTGCAGGATATACAGAGGCAAGAACAAGTATGTGAGACTTTTGGAATTTTAGAGTTTTCTGCATTAATTCCTCATAGAATGTGATCTAATCTTCATCAAAGTATTAGTATTAACAAATATTATGTTCCTAAAGTAGCAACACAAAAAAACTCTACAGCATTATTGCCAAAATGTTTTATAAACTCATGAAACTAAGATTGAACTATTTGAAAAGAACACACAGCACTACATCTGGCATAAAAAGGTCACTGCATATCACCATGAAAACATCATCCCAAAGTAACATCTACATGATTGCCTGAACAAAGTTTTCCAGCAGCATTGCATTGCCTGCACTTGCTTGCTTTCTTCCAATAGTGAATCCTGGTACCATCTCTGCTCTACATAGATAACACACACATACCCAACCTTCTTCTATTGTTCCATAATGTCCGTTTTAATGTTGTAGGTGTATGGTGTACAGACTTCTTGAGATCAGTATATTTTGCATTCATGTAAAGATTTTCTTTGGAGAAGAATTTCATATTGACTCACCCAGTGGACCCTCTCCTGCAGACTCCAGCACCTGAGCGGCCTCTTGAGAGACCACAGTGATCCCTGAGGACAAAGGCTCATGGTTGACATCTCCATTTGGTGTGCCGTCTGGGATGATGACCAGTCCGTGTTTCTGTGGTGAGAGAACACAGGTTATTGAGGATAAGGTTCAATCTACACAGTTTACATTTTATGTTTACATTTATGCTATACACAATATAAGGGAGAATGTACCCAAAAGACACCACCACCTTACTACCACCTGACCAAGCAAACCAACAGCTAGCTCAACAACCTGAACTTTGAAAGTGTTGCTTTATTTATTTATTTTTATCTAAGTAAAGGCCATTCAGACAATGACCCGTCTGTCAGTGGCAGGCGTCGTAGGCCTATGGATGTTGTAATATATGCAAAGAAAAAAGAAGAAAAATCTAAATCACACACTTGAAACAGTGTACATGTGCAGGATGTAGTTTCATACTGGGGACCTGAGCAGGGTGTGTCTGGATTTGCACTGATATGATCAAAATAGCGGCTGTGTTCAGACAAGTTTGCAAACATTCTTGCATTATATTACCTTTCATTTTTAGTAAATCATGTGCTATGATTTTGAAACAAGATCTGTTTCTGAATTTACTGTATGGTCTATTGCAGAACCACCTGTGAACAACATATTCACATTTAGGAATGTACCATATATTTTATAAAAAAAGCATGTAGTAAAAATAAAATGTAACAAGAAAATAAAATGGAAAAAACATGATAGACTTAAAACATCATAGCATGTTAGACAGCATCAACTGGCTTCCAACTAAAAGAAAAAAATAATAAGTTGTTTTTTTAAATCAAGCACCTCAATTCTCTTTATTTCTTCTTCTTCTTCTCGGACTTGGTAGACCTACCTCTCCTGCTTTGGCTTTCCCCTTGATGTCAGCAAGCTCATCTCTGAGCTCATCTCTTTCTTTCCTAATGCAATCAAAGTACTCTTTTTGCCTCTCAAGGGCCTGGCCACACAGGGGAGAGAAGACAAGAGAGAGGAGAAGAGGGAGAGAAGTTGGATAGACTTTGGACAGACATGGCAACATAACATGCTACTGCAAGACATGTCCATGCACAGACATGCACAGTGCATCTTAAGCCAACAAGAGGGATGTGGAAAACAAACAGAAGAGGAAAAGGTGACATGCTCACAGAAAATGTTTCTGGGTAAATTGAAGGAGAGACCGACAACACAGGCTGGTGAGACTGTAAAAAGGGGAGATCATTTCTTCTGATTTTTATACAAGAACTACATATAAGTACTTGTACACTTTTCTCTGGAGGAGTCAGACTTCTTGAACTAATAAACTAATTCACAGTTGAAACATGCATGTCATGCTATATGGGATGCAGGGCTTTTTACACAACAATGCTTAACAAAAATGTTTTTATTTTACAGGCTGGCCACTGCAGGCTTTAACACATTCTGCACTGTAGGTTTTGGGATCCAAACTGAAAATCCTGGTGTTATGACATGCAAAAATCCAAATGTGAATGTAGATGGGTCCAGGCATGTGCTACTGCCTAAGGGTCTCCATCATGCAGAGACAGTATGAGTTGCAAACAAGCTGTTGAAAAGTACAGCCATCTATTGCCTCTCAAACACTGTCAGAGCACCCACATGAGACCTCCTACCCCAATTTTTTTGTCCTTCCAGTTTATCGTTTCCTGCAGGTCAAACACCTCTCTGGTGAGGGCATCTAACTTAGTCTGCATTCGCTGGCTTTCCTGGAGTGGTGTTGAACAGTAACAAGATGACACAGCACAGGATGAGAATAGAATAGGGAAAACTTAATGAAACCAAGACAAAAGAAGTGAAAATACATAAATGCACTGATACAAAAATGAGAAGTACAAAAGAGTGGGACAGGGTGAGAAGAGACAAATCTGAGGAGATAATGCAGAGACGGGAATGAATAAGAGCTGCATGTCAGACGAGACTGAATGACTGGAAGAGGACGAAGAGATAGGCCAGGGCCAATCAATCCTTTTCCTACAGAACAGTGTATCCTCTTCAGCTTGCACAGAGGCTTCAGCATCTTGTAAGGTGTTGGTGGGATAACAACCTGTTGTGGTCAGACTAAAAGAAAACTTTTTTTCGAATGCAAGAGCAGCCCTACCTCTATAAGCTCATCTCTCTGGCGGATTCCCTCTTTCAGTTCTTCTTGTTTATGCTGCAAGACTGTACAGGTGTGCTTTTGTCTTTCTAGTTCCTGAAAACATAAGCAGAACATTTTACACTTCCAATATATATAAAGCTCTGCAAAAAAATAACACAACTGCAAAATTATCAGTTTCTCAGGTTTTATACTTTATAGGTGCATGTATTGCTGAAATGAACTATTTTGTTTTATTTTTTGTTAACTGCTGAAAATATTTCTCTTAAATTCCGAATTAGGCTATAGCTATTTAGAACTACAACTTTAATGCATTTTGACTGTTGTCCACCAGTTTTAACATTGCTGTTGGGTAACCGCAAACCACTACTTCTGTATAAAATCAAACAGGATTAAGGTGATCACCTAATTAGTACCTCATGAAGCAGAATAGGATGCGTTAGTCTACGACACTGGTATGGAATGAATGCCATTCTCATATGGATGGTATTTTATGAAGAAATTGCAGTGGTCTCTTATTTTTTCAAGAGTTGTAGTTTATAATTTTAACTTGAAATTGATTTGTGTTAGGCAAAATAACATTAATCGTTTCTTTATTTCACCTTTGACTTATCTTCCAGCTCCCTCCTCATCTCTGACATCTGCTCCTCCATTTCTTCTATGACGTCCTTTAGTGTGTCCACTTGATAGATGAGGTTGCCTTTCTCATTGTCCAGCTGTGCATTCGAAACCATGGCTTTCTTATACTTCTCCTCTACCTCTGAAAGTGACTCCTAATAAGGGTGGAAGCAAGTTAATAAACAGAGTAAACTTACTTTGATCACAGCTTACCTACATGCATCAGGTGAGCTCTGGCATAAAACAAATTTGCTTTTTTAAGAGATTCAACACAGCAAACATACTACACACTTCCTTTATTATTTCTAAATATAAGATTAAGTCAAGACATAATTCTCTACCAAATGTTGTGGTATTTATTTTAAACACATAAATAGTGGTTCTGTGATGTGCAAAAACCAGAATGTGTTTCATGAACAAACAAGGCAACTGTGTATAAAGGGGATCTGAAAGAGAGAACTACAAGAAAACCAGGAAACAAGATGAAGAAATGTAATCTAGGGTTTGTTAGTAAACTACTCATGCTAATAAAACATACTGTATAATGTTCTTTGTAAGAGAACAGGAGGCCAAATAAGAAGCCATTCTACACAGTAGCAAATAAAACCTTGGTGGAAGAGGAGCCTCAAAATAGGAAGCGCTACTATTATCTGTCAGCAGGTGGAGCTTATTACTCTTCCAGCTGAATTGTGGGAGTGTCCTCATTTCAGGTCACAACCAGCGAGTTGGATCAAAACAGGAAGTGAGGGAAGACCATGCAAAAGAAAGGGTCAATATGCAATTTGCACTGGGAGCACACAAAGACACAGCAAATGGTGTTAGGATCTACTGGAGGGGGCACAGAGGAGTGGGGAGGCAGGGGGGTTAGTGACACCATTCTGCTCCCAGAGGACAAGAGAAGGCATGCTGTGAGCTCAAGCCCCTCTACCTTCAGCTCTTTAAGCCCTTGCATGTACCGCCCTTCTACATCCTGAATCTGGTCCTTTAGTTCATAGATATCCTGTAGAGCAGAAGGAGTGGTTGGGGTGAACTGGGGCATTAGAGAGGGTGGGAAGTATCAAGGACAGATAACAAAGCACCCGTGCTGACATCTCAAATACAGTCCAGCTGGCATACACCCCACCCAGATATAAGGAATAGCTAAACATGACACACGTCATATCCAGTTTTTCCGGACATACAGAAAGAAAAACAGTAAAAGCAGACACTTAGAAGAACAGGGGACAACAGAGGCAACGCTGTGGGAGGTTCATACGCAGAAGGAACCAATGTTTCTATAAAAGAACATAGAACATGTGGCACTATGAAAATATGTTGATGAAGCAACAAATACATGTAAATTTCTAATATCTTTATTCAGCCTCAAGTATAGAAATATGATACTGTGTGTAATGTGCCTTTTACCCTAAGTTCACTCAGACTGGTGTCGGGGTCATGGACGCTACCGGTGTCTGTGCTGCCCCGTCGTGAGGAGGTCCCACCCAGTGATGCCAGGGTGGCTGCTGAGAGGCCTGGGGTGGCACAGCGGGAAGGTGGCTAAGAATACAAAGTGCCAGAGAAATGCAGTCAGGGAAATAAAAAACAAACACATAAACCACAAAGCAGCACAATTGGTATGTCATTCAAATGTCATGTGACACTGCAGGGCTCTTAAGTGATCCGTTGCATTGCTGAAGTAGATTCTATAAACTTGACAAACATGCTTTTCTGTTTATGTGTTGCTTTAGTTACACTGTTGCTACAAAAGGGTTTTAACTAACGAGTTCTAATGTCAGACAAATCACTACTGAGCATGTCACATCTCCATTTTCTTATTTTCTTTTTGACAGAGTGCCTAAAACAAAAGACAAAAAATAGAAAACGTGCTTGGGGATGATTTTGAATAAGCAAAGCAAAATACAAAATAATAGTACACTTACCCGACTATAATCTGAATACTGCTTGTCACATTTTTCATCCAGCTGAAAGAAAAAGAAAAAAATAGTTTAAAATGAGATACAGACCATTGTTATGACACAGATCCATGACCTGTGATCATGCCTGGAGCCGTTTCCTTAACTATAAATCACATAGTTAGTGGAGAAGTTTATAAGTGCTGCATGTTCACAGATCACACAGAGCTGACAACAAAACGAGCCACAGAGTGAATCACACTCCTCCGTTAAAGAAATTATAGCATGAAGTCTTTTTTAAACTCATGCTGCTACACATCGCAGAAGGGCCATCACATCCACATCATCTTCCCTTATTTCAAATCAACTCATTTATAAAGGTTCTTAATAAAATTCACAAGCTGTGGGTTAAGTTTTGAAAACCAAGTTATTTTGAATCATGCTTGTTATTGAATATCCATCCATCACTGATGCTGCACTGCATCATCCTGCTTAGTTTAGGTCACTTACAGTGTCCAGATCTGGAATGCTCAAATCATCAAGGTCAGACACAATACTGCCCCTTCGGTTGGAGCGGCTGAAATAATCAGCAGCCGACTCACTAATGTCCGAAAAGTCAGATGACTGTTAACAATACAGAAAAGGTAGAGAACAAAGACAGAGGCAGAACAACAATGGCCAAAGAGGAAAAGGACAGAAGAAAAAACAAAACAAAAAAACAACAGTATTCAGCAAATTACTAAGGGCATTTAAAATTTATCAAAGGTATCTGATACTCCGACACAGAACAGTACAATAAAAAAAGATGTCCAAGTGTGACAGAGCAGTGGCAGATTTTGTCAAGTCCCTACAGCTCACCACACTGTCCCTGCGGCCTCTGTTGAAGTGTTCCTGGGACACACTGCTGACTGTGTCATCATCTGAGGAAGTCTGAGAAAAGTACACATGTACACACACACAAATGTTGAAGACCCACAGTAATGGCTGATGCCCAAGGCTTCCTCTCACACACACACTTCAAACATCAATCTGTCACCATCTAATAACAGGCGCTGCATGAAACACAATATTAAATGACTCTAAATACTAGAATCCATAAGTAATGCCAATTCATGCAAATTTTGTCAAACGCATAAACTGGAGCAGAATCAGACAAGACAAACTTTCTAGAACATTTTACCCTGCACAGCACTGCACAATAAATTCTTAGCTCACACAATTTAATGCCAATAAATTTAATCAATGATGCTGTTCTTTAAAGCAAGCTCTAGCCTTTTCAGTCTAAGTGATCAACTTTATAACTGGGAAGAGGGAGGTCTGGTGCCGAGAGGGGGTGAAGGTGGGCTTTTTAGCAGTGGTTGTCTGTGTGTGTGGTGTTAGCTGACATCATGCAAAGTGGCAGTGGTTACAAGGTGCTCACCACAGGGCTGCTGCGGGTGGAACTGGCTCCAGAGGAGTACCAGCTGTATTCAGAGGGCTGTGGATGTGTGGAAGAGGACAGAACAGAGGAGGAACATGAAGACAGACGTCACACCACAGGCGCAACAGTATGCTGCTGTGGTGGCAACATTGCTGAAACACTGTTTGACAAGCATTTAGAAGACTTACGGCTCTTGAACTGGAGCCTGAGCCATAAAGACCGGTGTCATCACAAATAGAGGCCTGAGGGCACACGTGGGAGACAATGCAGGGCTCAGCAAAAACGAGAGGGAGCATAAATCTTTGACGCAATTAGTAAAGTAGGCTGAATACAGTCACTTTCTCTGGGCCATGTCATAAACGGAAACACTGTGTTTCCAAAATGAAGAAGGCAATTCGTTTCAGTGTTCTACAACAAAACCCTGGTTTTACACAAACTCCTGCCCTATCTAACTGAAGCACAGATCTCTGGCCAAACACCAAGTGCTCAGTGACCAGGAGCTAAATATAAGTGGTCCTAGACAGCCTGTGAAACTAAACAAATGTATGTGGCCAAAAGAAAGGCACACAGTCTGCTTCTGACGGTATCTAGAGGCATGCAGGCCACACGGTAGACAGAAACTGACCATGCTGTAGCTGCGAGACAGCCCTGTGCCAGTGGTGTAGGATGAGGAAGTGGTGGCCTGTTGGAGAGGAGGGGAGCAGGAAAAGGTCAGTTTAAAAAAATAGAGGAAAGATGCAGTGAGAATGTGAAGTGGAGTGAGACAAAAGAGCTGCAGTAAGTGGAAACAGGATGAATGTTTTTGCCAACTGTGTAAAATTTGGGGATCTCAGTTTTAAGCGTTGAGTGATAAAGTCAGGTGAGGTCACAACATCGTATGTCGACATGTGTCCATCAGTAAGTAATTTGCATAAATTCAAATAAGAACCATTTACAAGTGAACAGAGATGCCTAAATATGGCATGCTAGGAAATGTTAGCTACACTACCTACATGTTTCTCTCTTTGATGTTTTATGACACATAAATTATATCCAAATGCAGATAACTATGCTATATAAAATTAACCATGTAGATAGCGGTATGCTGCTTCAACTGACTGTTAGTTTTATTGATTGTCCTTTAAACACATTAGCCTTTGTGTAACAGGGCTAGTTGCAAAGCACTCAGACAAGAACCGACCCGAGGCTGATAGGTTGAAGTCAAGGGTGGAGGTGGTGGCTTGGTCTTCGCTAGGCTGGTGTAGTTCCTTTGATCATGGTACAGTCCAGTCTGGAAGTTTAGCAACATAATAAGACCTCACACAAACACTGACACAATAACTTGTCTAATATCTATTTTTAGACACTGCTTGGTCGAAAACTAGGCAACACTTTATGAGACAGTAAATAGTAAATCTTATCGGGGTAAAGTCAAACAGTGAACCGCCCCCATGCTTGAGGCTGCAGCAAAGGCACCAACATCAAGAGAGTACACTAACCAGCAGGTCCTTCTTCGAGGAACTGGATGAAGACTTTTTATGGCCATGCAGGTCATTGTACACAGAACTCTGTTCAGACCAGAAAAAAGTACCAAAAAAGCTAAAATGAGATAAAGAGATTGCAGAGAAGCGTAGCAGCAGTGCCAGGCTATGAACACACAGTTACATACAGTGGAGCGAGAACTCTTGAGGACGGAGCTAGTGGAGAACCCATCAGACTGAAAAGAGAACAAGAGCCACAATAATTAGATAATAATAAGACGAAAAACCAAACATCTAAAAAGCTGTTGGGTTACACAGTCTTCTGTCTCACTGACAGTTAAGGTTAAGTCGTCCAACATAACAACAGACAAAGCAAGTCATTTGTTTTTCTACACTCCTGCAGTGCCACATATTTGTCATTTTCACTGCCCATTACAACAGTTGGTTGATACTGAGCACATCCTTTGGAATATATGTTAGTTGTGCCTAACACTATAAAGTAAGCCAGACCTAGGCTCTAGTTCGTGCTAAGAATTCAGGTATTCAGCGTGTTGTCAAAGTCCACACAAATATAAATGATGCTCTCACACACATGCACAGAGAACGCACCAAGGCATCCTTCCTACGGGAGCTGGATCGACTTTTACTAGACCCCACATCACGTATTGCTGATGAGGTTGACTTCAAAGTAAAAACAGACAAAGGGAAACATTAAGATAAAAGTTCTAATGGGTTCCCAAGCATGTATGTAAGCATACCAAAAAATGCATTTCACCTGAACATATAAATTTAACAAGTGTTGACAAGAACAATGGCTTTCAAAAAAAGAAAGAAAAACAGAGTGTCCCTATGAGAGCACAGTCTTAATAAAACTGGCAGGGATATGTTACGTACGCACCCTATAACTGCGGACTGACATGACATCATCATCCAGTCCCTGTTAATGTGGAAACATACAGTCAGAGCAGAAAAGTAGACAGAGCAACATGGGTGAAGACAGAATAACTGCAGGATTACAAGTGAAAGAAGAAAGGAAATACAAGCAGACAAAGAGGAAGTGTGCGAGAGAGATACAGACCCGGTGATGACGGCTACTGGATCTACTACTACTAGAGGCTCTGGCTTTTTCTGTGTCAGCCTAGAGTCAGGAAGGAAAGTTGGTAAGAATTATACAGTGAAAGTAAAGAGGCCCAATCACAGAGCTGGATGTGGTCACTGCAATGCACAACAGTTGCTATGCTAAGTCTAAACCATGCAAAACAACTTCAGTCATGATGTTTATAACGGAATGGATGTTATAAACATTTGTAAATGTTATCCGCTTAAAGCATGGTAGCAGGATTAATGATATACAAAAACAGCTAATGTGCTGCACATTTGAAAAGTCAATTTAACAATAAAAGCTCCAAACTCTCTTTACGGTTTCATAACGCCAACATGCATACAGATACATTTAATGCAAAAGTTATTCATAAACATTCAAAAACCATATTTTCTGAAGGTCCAAGCCACGACCCTACATGCAGACTCACCTACCCAAAATAAAGTCAAAGGCCAAAGCCTGCTCTACAAATACACTCAGTCACAGATTACAGTGTCTCCAAAGCAAATACACTGTTGAGGCATATTTCCACAGTGAGGTACAGTGTAGTCTGTAAGTCAAGTGCAGCCAAACGGTCAGGGTTGACTGGGGATCAAACCCACACAACAGGCTGTGTTAGTGGAGTGAGAGGCTGCAATGCTCCCTCTCACTCGTGCCTACCATCCACTGGTGGATTTGACCCCATTTTCTGTTGCTACTGCTAGATGAGTGGTAAGAAAGCTGGATAGAGGGAGGAAATGCCAGGGAAAACATACAATCATATTTCACTCAAAACTGCTGAAATGTAAAAACTGGGTGACATTTAGTACAAGAATAGACATTTTGGTTTTATCTGTGGACATTCAGTAGTCTCATTTTTGTTTTTGTGGGTATTTTTTTTTCTTTTGTGAGATTTTTGTGTATGAAAGTACGGATTAATCTAAAAATTCCTTTAAAGACAAATCAAAACAGTGTCTATGGATCTATATCTATATATCTATGTTATGGGTCATTTCACCTGATTTTTTATGCTTTGTATAATGGTGACAGTGCATCTTTGCCTGTCAGGTTTATTTAGTGTTATATACCTCTTTCTGTTGTCGTTCCAGCTCCCTCATTCGAATATCCCTGGCCTCTGCCCGAGCTGCCCTTTTCGCTGCCAGCCTTGCCTCTGCCTGTGAATAGACATGGACACACACTTGTTAACACAAAGAGGGGGACAGCTTCAATTAAAAACAACAACAACAACAACAACAACAACAACAACAAAACAACAAAACAACAACAACAACAACAACAAACAAACAAACAACCAAAAAACCCAAAACAAAACAAAACACAAGCACACAGAATATAATATAATAGATAGAATTTGAATATCTGGGCACTGAAGTAATCTTCCGGTAACAGAAAGGAGAAATTGGAACATGTACACATACAGTTCATTTTTTTCACAGCTGTCAAGCCCTAAGGGCATGCAACTTCTTTCCAAGCTGGAACCAAATTAACCAACCCTTTGATGACAAGGTTTGTGGCTGTGCTATGCATATTAAAAAATTGCAATACTGTGATTTATTCTTTAGACATAAAAAGTAAACTGAATGATGCAAAAAGAGCTGCTTTGTTCTTATCAGATTTACAAACAGGACCAATGTGCAGCATCAGACTAATGTGTCAAGCCTATAAAGACACTTACTAGCATTGCTGCATGTTTTGCATAGGTAAGAAGATACTTTAGTAAAATAATGCTATAGATATACACCCAAGTACAAAGTAATGCAATAAATCCTATGTTTGCAATTGTTTTTGTTAAAATGTCACACGACGTGGTCGGAAAATGAGACCATGACCATTTGTGTTTTATTAGCTCAAAAATATTGTATTTGTTGTTATTTGTGACTTTGGTGAAGATCTGATCACATTTAAAACCAGGCAATAAAACAATACTTTTTCTTTTCTCTATGAATTAACATCTGAATAAATAAACATCTGTCCACACTGGCAAAAAAAAAGTTTTGCAACATCAAGAGATTTCCTTATTTTTACACTGAAATGTAAAAAACAAAACACAAAACAATCTTCGTAAATGAAAATTTAATCAGCAGGTAAAACATCTAAAACTGCAAAGATTTTTTAAAGACCTTTTACAAAACAACTACTATTTGCTACTTAATCAGTGTAAAAAGGCTCTGCAACTATCTTTTTTGTCCAGAAATTCCGGTTTGGATGGTTTTAAATTTATTATGCATGACCTCCCAGGTGCCAAAATAGTTAAAATAATTGAATAAAATATAAATAAAACTATATTATAATTCTATTTGGTTTATTTTTCAGTGTAAATTAGAATTAGAAACAGCCAAACAAAAAGCTTTCCTTAGAAACTCGTCAGTCTCTACTTAAGTACAAACGTTATTCCCTATAAGATAAAACAAAGAAATAAAGATTTCTTTAAAGCTCCTCAATTGGTTGCATCGTTGATTACAACAAAAGAGAACCCAGTGTAAACAGACACTGTGTGTAGGATGCTTAGGTCAGCTGGCCTTATGAGTTGCCAAGAAAAAAAAAATCCTACTAAGGATGTCAAATCAGAAAAGGAGGTTGCAGTGGGCCAAGATGGCTTGAACCAAGTCTTTTGGATTTGGATAAGTCCAAGTTTGAGATCTCAGCTCAGACAAAGATCCCTGCCTAACACATGCATGCAGGTGTAAAAATGTGCAAGGTCTCCTCAATTAGCGTGGATAACACTCCATAGTGAGGAGGCATGCCATTCCCTCTGGGCAACAACTTACTGAGAAAAACTTTATTTTCTGCAAAGCAATTACCCTGAGCTTTCTTCCTGGTTTTGCAGGAATTATTTGTAGAAGACAGTAGCTGCTAGAATACTCTTTGTAATGGCTTGGCCAGATCTGAACCCCACTGAACTGAGGTGGGAGAAGCTGGACTAAAGAGTTAAGCAACACTGCCCAACCAGTAGAGCAGTGAGAAGTGTAGCGGGAGACCTAGGAGTCGATCCCATCTGAATATCTGCAAAAAACGATTTGTCAGTTTCAGTTTATACTGATACTGTTGTTTTGTTTTTTTTGTTTAGGAAAGTAAAGTTTAACATGCTAATTTGAATTGACCAATATTCTGTCCTAAAATATGCTTTTTAATTTCTTGTTATTCACCAGACAGCATTGTGCTTTGTTTGTTCTACTATGTACATATACTGTATCTACTTACAGCTTTTCATAAACAAGGTAAGAGCTCCTATACCATACTTTAAAATAATATATGTATATATAGTTAGTGTTTGGTCTATAGTCATTTTATTTAGTATGCCCAAACTGACAAGCTTCTGCTGTGAACTCTGGGGTCATGTCCAGTGTGAGTGCTTGGAATGCCTCATCACCAACAGCATGTGCTAACCATCAGTTTCAGGAGGGCTAATTTTAAGTCTTTGTGGGGGAGATACCAACACTGCACAAACAAAAGGACAACAAGTACCATATCAGGAGAAAACAAAGTGAGTCATAGTGGAGTGGTTCTCATCAGTCAGCAAACATGGAAGCAATTTCACAATGTCTAACTAGCTGAACATTATGAATCACAAACAAGTATAAGTCAAATCTAAATTAAACCCTATAAACTCTCCTAAGGGGTACAGTGAAGAAAGTCATCGCACAATTGGCCCCCAGCTGAGCCACAATATGAACAGGAGTACCAAAGCAGAGGGAGTAATTTAAGCCATCCTACAGCCCTGTGGAAGCACACAGGTGACAATGCAGCATATCCTTCCATTACGTCCATATTAAAGTTTACATACCACACATGCTCTGAAACTAAACATCTCACCAACAAAGAATAGCACACTTGCTCATGGAGCCCAACCCTTTATCTCTAACTAAAAGACAGTCCATAAATACTGATCATGCTGTGTACAGTATCTCACTGCATTCCAGCAACTTATTATTTGCACAGTCAGAACAGAAGGGCCTGTATAAGCTATTCCTGTTTAAATGATAGCCTTAAATTGAGCACTATTGTATAGTAATGCCGAGTAAATTTAAATGTTAGCTTTTGTTTCCAAAGCTGCATTAAAAAACTAATCAAAACAAACACTTATGGTCAAAGACCATAAGACCCACTTGGGAGCTTTCGCTTTTATATTATTATAATATATTATACTACAAAAGAATGTTTTGTCAAAAAAGCTAAATGAAACCAAACATAATTCAATAAAAAAGCTTCCAACAGGGGTGAATACTTTTTATAGGCATTGTACATGTCATGTGGGTAATTTCAGTTAATAATTTCCTATTGTTGCTCTAAGTGATTTTGGATACTAATTGGTGATACAATAGAACACAGCTTAGAAAAACAAACTTGAGGAAGTAAAGTCGTAAGTGGGTGAGAAGGAAAAGAGAGCTGGCCCTGTCCTCTGCACCTGTTGAGCTGTCTGACAGTATGACCTGCACAGCAGCACAGCTGAGCTCTCTGTCTCTGTCCTATCTATAGCCTGGCCCATCCAGCCCCGGCTCTTCGACAGTCCCTTCATGGGGCTCGGGGCTAACCGAACCCCGGCAGAAATTCACCATTCCGCACACTTCCAGCACTCTGGGTTAGTGTCCAGATTACCTGGGTCACTGGGAAAATAGATAAATGCCAAAAAAAAAAAAGCTAATGCCAAATGAAACGTAGAGTTTCTACTTTAAAACAACAATTAATCAATACAAAAAATTATCACGCTATTATACTCTAATATCCTAAATTATAACACATAATTAAATAAATTAAAAAAACAACTAGTAACTGTTTTCAATCTCTATTCTACTGTAATTAACTGTAATTAATATTGCTGAATTTATCATCTCAATCCAATGCAATTAATTTAGAAATACAAAAAATAACTTACATTAAATGATAGGTCCTGATAACGCTGTAAAATGCTGTTGTAGAATGAATGTTAACATACTGCAAATTGATCAATGTGTAAATGCAGAATTTTATTTAGCAAGAATCTTTAGCAAATACCTATAAAACAGCTACTGACATTGGCTCTTTAGACATTCCTTGTCCATCAGTTGTCAACAGGCACTGTAACGTGTTTTGTTCTTCTAAAAAGAAAGTGTGACTTGTTGATATCACAATTGAAATTATATGAACTATGAACTGTAGCTTCACACAAATACACTCCCTCTGTAAACTGAGGAAAGTCAATGATTGCCTTGTTCAAGCAGACATTAGCTACCTCAGATTAAAATCTGAGGGACAACAGGTATGAGATGATCGTCTAATTCTAACACTTGGCCACTGTTAAATTTGAAAAGAAGCTGGTGGTATTCAAAAGGACTGACTGCCCGGTAATGTAAGAGGCTGGTGACGGTGCAGGCTCAAATTCACAGTCATTCTCAGCAGTGATCAGTGCCAAGCACATGCAGAAAAGCTGTAACTTTTCTTAAGAAGGCACAACCAACACATGGCAAAGCCACAATGTTTTGAAGATTTGTTTGTCAGAGTGATGATGTGCAGCAAGTTGGACAGTGACCCCTGCACATTTTATCTAATCTCTGATTTGCTCCACAAAGAGATTCAGATTTAGGACCTGACTGGGAGGTTCAGATGACTCATGTTTCTATGATTGGCCTGCATGACTATAAAGAGCAAATGGAGCCTTGCACTTAGTGCCCAAGAATGAGGCACTGCAAAGCTTTCAAACAGCACAGATGAAGCATTCTTAAAATGGGCCAAAGCAAATAGTTATGAAAGGCTGATTTTATCCTGTGTTACATACCTGTAAAGGCAAGACATTTTTGACTTTATCAGAAACCTTCACACAAAATATGATGACAATGTGACCATTTTATCTATTACATATAAAAAGCCTTTAAACTCTTTGCATTTCATGTTTTTAGCCATTCCATTCTCAAAAAGGCAAAAGAATGGCAGCCCTACTGTGGAACAAAATGTAATAATCCCAGGGCATGTCGTTACAGGCCAGGCAGCTTTTCTCCCCTGCCCATATTTTTCATCCCCAAACGAAAACACTACAAGTCAAGTCAATCTCTCTGTAGCACAAAGCAGCTGTTTCCATTTGCTTGAGCTAAAACACAAACTGACAAGCAAACTAGCAAAACCTGAATATCCACATATAAGTATATGCTTCACAGTCCCATTTGCTAACAAATATGAGCACTGCACTTCGAATCAATGTAACTGGTTGCATAACAGAGTTGCATTAAAATCTAAATCTAGAACTAATACTGACTGAGAAATCAATTGCTGCTGGAGTTTTTGTCAAAGCAACATATCTCTAATCCTAAATGCGCGAAATATATGATGATAGCCAGATTATCATCAAAACTACTAAACTGTACTTCATCTGAGACCTACATTTCTTAGTATGTGCAATAGATATAATATATTGTTATATAGGAATGCTGAAACATCTTCAAAATGTATGTGCCATTTGAATGATAGTAGGAGAATAATATACATGATTATTACAGTAAATGCTTAAACAACCAACTGTTTGTAACTGAAACTAATGGCTCATACATACATTTTTGATAAGTTTTCTTGAGTACCTTCACACAATTGAAACAGTTGAAAGAGGATCAAAGTCATTTATTTGGTCTGACTAATGACAATAATATGAGCGATAGTCTCTCTTTCAGCCATTGTCAGACAATCATAAGAGCTGATAATGGTTTCAATGATCTACTCATGTTTCTTTGATTTTAAAATGTGATGGTTACTGCTGGAGTAAGTAACAACAAATATGAGTTTAACAATCAATCATCTACCTACCCTTGGATAGCCCATCTACTGGATGAGAATAAACAATGCAATTTGAGCTGGATAAAATATTATTAACATTGATTATGCAATACATGATGGGTTATTGCAAGTAGAATATAGCGCATCCCAATATGTTCCAAAATGGCTACATGTAATGGTGTTTGGACTTACCTCCCTAGCAATGCTACTCAAGGCCTCATCCTCTGCTGAGAACCGGTCTTTCAGAGGGGCACGTTTTCTACCAGAGCCTTGTGTCCCCATATTGCCTCTGGAACTGTAGCCCCACCAATGATGTTTAAGGCCAGAAAATACACAGGACTGTGTGTAGGTACCTAGAAGAAAAAGGAGAAGGCTAAGTAACCTTATTTCAACAGGTCTCTAAACAAAGCCAGGTGCTAGAATATTTTGACCTAAGCTTTAGGTCTGCCTAATGCACTTTTATTGTGTATGGTTTTATTGTGTATGGTTTTATTGTGTAGGGTTTTATGCACTGTAATCTCTCCAACAACCATGCTTATCTTCTATTCTTGAAAAAACAGTCACTCATGTATGCCACCTACAAGAGCTTTGGATATAGAGCTGTGGCTGACATGAACCAGCTTTACTGTGACAAGCAGGACCACTGAAACTTTACAAATCAGTATTTGAACATTACATCGCCATAAAGAACAAAGACTGTCTACAGAGTGATGATGATCATGGTTTATACTTTTGAAACGTTTCTAAAGTTAAGATCGTTTACACAGGAGGTTCGCTGGTTTAGCGGTATTCCTAATGAGCACAACACGGTGATGTGTATACAGACAAAAGACCTCTGCAGATGGCTGGTACAGACAGGGGGAAAACGCCTAGTTTAGGACCGGGCTGAGTCAGAGGACCCATGAGCACCCCTTGAAACTATGATGATCCGTGAGTCGAAAATTTAAAATGACTACTCTGGCCACCTGAGAAACGCTGACTGGCAAACGAATGAACTCGGGTAATCCCTTATTAAATGACATCAGGATGACAGCGTTACGTTATTATTAGTTAGATGACGTGAATCAACCAATTACGTTATAACTAAGGATAAGCGCAACGTTTAATCAGTCAGGTCAGTTTCCCACATAGTAACAAAGCTAATGTTACGATACATATACCACGTCCATTAAAGAGAAGAGATAGTAACAACCTTAGTTTAGTTACAGCTAAAGTTACCCTACTATGCTAACAACGGCTAGCTAGTTATACCAACGTTAACGTTGACTAAGGTTAGCCAGCTCACTGGTAAGCTAACTATGAGTGCTAACTAGCGTCCTCCCGAAATTCTCATTAAAAGTTAACGTTAGCCATTTATGTTCTCACTATGCGTCCGCTGAATCTAGCGCTTTATGAAAACAAGAACTCTCCAGATATATCATTCATACCACAACGTTCCTCAGCACCAAAAACCACCCCTGGGAGCCACGACTAGCTGACCAGTTTAGCCGAGTAGTTAGTTAGCTTGGATAGCCAGCGGGGCTAACCTCGACACTCCTGAAGTAGACAGGGCAAACTGGCACTCATCCTCCCGTCATTTTTTCCACCCCAAAAATATAACGTTACCTTCACGACACGTTCAAATAGCCCACAGTGCTGCCTATGTGTTGTCCCTTTTCTCCTGGATGTTTAGGGGACGGCCATTCGGCTTGTCTTCAGAGACTGATAGTGTTTTTGTCCACACTGACAGCTGTCATCAGTCCGCTCTCCACCGTCCTGGTTAGCTCCAAAGGTCCCGGATGTTGGGAAAAATTAGGGTGTGATGCTGCCTTCACGAACCGTCAGACACCGAATTCACAAACTCTGGAGTGACTGAGTGGTTTTTTTTTTACCCAGCTAAAACGAATAGCTGTAGCACTATCGATTACGTAAGAGTTCAATATCCAACTTTTAAGGGCTGCCAGCATGGACAATGTTTAAACAGGTAATTGATTGTATTGTCATTCGATTAAATATCCTACTACAATGTACATCATATTGCTTCTATCGGTCTGGTCACGTCTGCCCCCATTCAACTTCTAAATCTTCTAACCCGACTCCATACGTCCAACAATCCATCCATTCATTATGATAAACTTTGTTTTTGTTAAGATTTCCACACAGGGAATTTTGAGTTAAATAGTTTCAATTATTCCAGGTTTTCAAGTATTATTCCCATATAAATAAATATTGTAGACCGTTCTAGCTATTCACACATTGTAACGCATTTTAGAATAGGTGCTTATCTTTTTACATCAGTAAACCTGGTATAATTATAATGATTTTATAGCAAATTACTTTATTTATTTTTTCTCTGCACCATGGAGCGCTCCTCATTTCTGTGTGTATTTGAACTGGCTGCAACTTAATCCGAAAGGTGCTGTGGTGTTCCCTAATTATCCACAAGAGGGCACCAGCACATAATAATTCTAGTTGGGTTGAAATTAAATCCTGACGGTAACTACACTGTGTGTGTGTATATATATATATATATATATATATATATATATATATATATATATATATATATATATATATATATATATATATATATATATATATATATATATAAACATTTTAAGTAATGTGTGGTGAAGATCATGAAGACACATTAAGAAATGAGTCCTGCATACCATAGCTAAAGACACTGAAAGGATACAAATCTATATTATTTTTATTTAAATATAAACAGCAAAACAGCAGAAGAACATCTATTGACAATTTTTAACTCTGCAACCATTACAAGGACTATGCCTGATGTCATAGCACAGTTTGTTTTCAGATGGCAGAGCAACTGTAAGATCTACAGGACCTGCATGGGAATCTCCTGACACACACACACACACACACACATACACACACACACACACGCACACACACACACACACACACACCGCTGCTGTATTAATTCACATTCATTATAGGAAGCTAATGACTGTTTTGCCTCTGATCACCCCTTTCTTTTCGCTACCGTGCAGACAGGGTTTACTGGAGTCTTAACCTAAAGACACCATCAGCCCTACAGTCTCCATGTTACCAGACCTGGCAAACCTTCCATGTAGTCATCATTTCAAGCACTAATTAACCACCTTTCACAGTCATAATGATAAAAGATCACATCTAAATAGACAAAGATGTGCAGCATTGGATGCAGTTATGCTTATGTGCTGATCAAGCTGTAATAAGAGTAATTACAACTTAGTAGCATATTCAGTTGCAGTGACGGGACAGATGACTCCATATGGAAATGAGGAAAAACATCGTCTTTGGATACATAATATAAAGAAGTTTGCTGTTTGGAAAACTGGCACTGCTGGCTCTGTTCAGACTCGCAGCACTGCATTTACTGTAACTAATCAAAATAAACAACAGCATGATCTGGGACTTTAATTTCAGCTGTAATAGATATATCCGACATTCCTGTGTAAAAGACCAACATGTGCATATTACTCAACAAGCCATGAGTGGAAGTAGTGAAGAAAAACAGGAGGCCTGAAGGCAGTCAGACAGTGCTTAAGTGTGTTTACCTAGTTTTATGGCCCTTTTAACTCATAAACACTTAAACACTCAGCTTGTTTTCCTGGGATAGTCAGGCGTGTACTCAGCTGCACCATATATTAAAATGTCTTCCTATCTTTACTTATCTTGACTATCTTTTGCCTTTGTCATTATTGTTCCTGTTGCTTTCTCTCACTTATTAAACATTGTGCGAGAATTTATGATATGTTTTTGTATGTGCACGAGGGTGGATTTATATAATTTTGGATGTCATACACCACCAGTCAGTGATCAGTGGTTAGGAGAGGCTCCCACCGAGCTAACAGGACTGGCTGAATTGTTAACTGGTTTGTCTTTAAGCTTGAGTCGCCACAGAAAGGGAGAAGAGACCATGGAGTCCCAACTTGTAATTACCCCATGGAGGATAGTGCTGCTCCCTCTCTCCATCTCCTCTGGAGCCCTTTGAAGATGCCCCATAGGGAGTTGGTTGTAATCAGGACACATGACTCATTGATTACTCCTTTGCTGTCTTCCAGGAACACAGCGACAAGAAGTGGACGCTGCAGGGGGGAGGGTAGTCACCTCAGACTGTGCAGGATGGACAACATGGTCTGAGTCTGGGACACAAATTAGATGCTGTAAAGAACTGCATGTGCATTGTTTATTAAAGCAGCTACTCATTGCTGTCTTTAGCAAGGATGAGCAAACACGTGACAAGGTAGACCATGATCCTGCAGGTTTTTATTACAGCCAAACTCATTAGTGCACTGATTAGTATGATGTCAGCCAGTGAGAGGAGGAACTAATCACATGATGTACTGGGTACAATGATGAGTTTAAATAAAAACCCATACATCATGTTCATATGTAATATGAGCAAAATCCACAGCGTAATATTCAGATATAGTAAAATATACATTTTTTATATCTTATACTTGGACATACAGTGTTTGTGTATTTTGGCTGATGTGATTACGACCTGCACCAGATACATTTAACACAAAATACTTACACTATACTTTGGGTTTGCCACTTTAATGCCACATAATTATACCATAAACATGTATGAGGTAGTTTTTACAAATAATCTGTTTAAAACTGGCCTAGTACACAAAATGAGTTCTCATAGCCCTTCATGGGAAATGGTAGCATGTCCATGAAACTTGTTATTAGTCATACAACCTGTACTTTAGCTCCCCTTTGTTTACCACATTTCTTTTATATTTCTTTCCTACAAGGTGTTCAGTTGCATGTTTTTAAAGCAACGTGGCTCACCATTTTACACATGTTAAATGACTAAAGCCTGGGCAGGCTCAACAGTTATGGCATACAATAAAATCATCTCTAATATTGTGGAACCAAAAGCCTGTACTTGTCTGTTTTTATCTATATAACTCGACTTGCAATAGATTCTTACAAGATGCTTCGTTTAACACTGAGAAAGACATAATGGGAAAACAGAATGGACAAAACAAGTGGACCATAAAAAGAATCATAAAAGATGGCTTTTGATGTTTCTGGGCTTGCGCTGTGGACACCTGTGGGGTTGAACCCAGTGACTGGCTGTTCTGTGAGGGGATAATTGGGTCATTACTTGTCAAGAAGCTGAATTAAAGCCTAAATCAACGCACAAGAGAGTAACGTGTGTGTTGCTTGCACTGTGTTATTATAATAAAGAATAAATATAATGTATATTAAAGAAATTCTATGATCCTTTCGAGATTCAGTTTGTGCAAATGTGTCTCTTTGAAAATCAGTCACTGTCACATTTACAGCCCTCAGAGATAGAAAAACATATTTTTCCAGTTAGCTGTCATAAATGATATATGGTTTAAAGTTTCTATTTGTATTGGATTGTCCTTTGGCAGTCATGCATTGTGGACGTCTTGGTTTTCTCACACAGGTCTGTGGCTGATGTCTCCGTGCCTTCCCTGAAAGAGCACTGGTGATGTGAGGTGTGTCGTTCAGGCCTGTTCACATGGCAAAACAAGAATCAGAGGAGCGTTGAACTGCAGACAAGCTACACACACACACACACACAGGTCATTGTTGATGACTGCACCGGAACAACAGTCATCTTGGAGAAGCAGAAAAAGCCTGCAGCAGTTCAAAAGCCAATAAAGGAATGCTGTTCACTTACCAGAGGCTCGTAGAGTGGCTCATTGGTCACATTGTGTCTTTATCTTGTCAGATACGAGAAGCTTTTTTGCTGCAGGTAATATGTCAAGCATATTTCCTTTACCTGTCTGTCTCCATTCATATTGTGATCGCTGGATGATAAAATGTCAAACATTCAGTCTGCGTTTTTGTGTAAGACAACTGTCATGCAGACAATGTTTGCGTTTGCGTTTGTGCTGTGTATTTGTGCCTTCGTCTGCATCTGTGAGTTTTTCAGGATTTAAAATGATTAGTATTGTGTAAGGTGGCAACCATTTAAAGGTCTATAATTCTTTATTTGCCTATGTTTAGCATCTTCTTGCCTCCCACCCTGTTTAAATAGAGTAGTTAGCCTAATCAGGTTCTTCTTTGGGGGTGAGCTGGGCTTATTTGCCAATTGACATTTGGTGAAAGGGTGTTAGATGAAAAAAGCACCTCACACCATGAGGTAGAAGCCTCACACCAAAACTCATTCAGACATGTTGTGTTTTTTGTGTGAAGAGGAACTCGTTTTACCACTGTCTATTCAGAGCACAGCAAACTCTCTAGCTGCGCAAAGGACCTTGATCTGTGACAGTGAAATGTTCTTTATAACTAATATTTATGTCAATAAATATAGCTTAGACACATTTTATCACCTTTTATTTGTTTTGACAGCATAATTAATTCAATTAAATGTTGATAACCTGTACTTTGGTCCTGTTACTTATCATTAGAATAGCATAGGCTGATTGCTTTGCTAATGTAATTACTTTAGTGGGACAACAAGATAAGATAAGTACAGGTCTGGCAGCTTTAGGACTAAAAATACTATAAGGTGTCCAACAAAAATAAAAAGGAGATTTTTTTTGGCTAACAGGTTTGACACGCTGCCTTAGAAATGTGTGTCAAAATGGATACACACAAGCTGACCCGCAGATTTGGAAGTCCAACTTGGAACTGTCTCATGAATTACATTATGTGGGAGCACATCTGTTTTTCTTTTTGCTTAATTAAAAAAAAATGTAATGGAACAAGGTTACTGAATATTTCTGCACATTTATTATTATTATTATTATTGTTGTTGTTGTTGTTGTTGTTGTGTGTTGTTGTTGTTGTTGTTAATGTCAATTATTAATAAATTGAAATCAGGATTTCAACTAGTTATGTTTTTTTTGTTTTTGTTTAGTTTTTGGGGCCTCAGGATAATAAAGATATATTCCCTATTAAGATAAGATGCTTTATACTTCCAGCAGTGGGGACATTTGCAATATGACAGCATGTGCCACTCTAAAAAGATAACAGTACACTGCACAGTGTGATAACCACATCCTTCTGAGAATAAAGTGGCTGCTCTGAAGAGCAGAGCTGTAGAGGACAAGTACTTTGATTATGTTGATGCATCCTTTACTACCTGTGAACACAAGCAATAAAGGCGTTCTCTCAGTTCTCACTATGCTCTGGCTGGGGACACTAAAGTAGTGAGAAGGCATGCAAGCGCAGAAAGGCTGAATAACATGATGGGAAAAACAGGTCCTGGACAGTGGTGAAGCAATTGGGTCTGAATCTAAGCTCCTCATTAAACAACAGACTCAACCAGGGATGAAGGATCGAACTCTGTGGGGGGCCTGCAATATCAGATTTGCTATGAGGAAACAACAGAGCATTAGGAATGAGTAGTGAAGTACAAGTCAGCTGACTGCTATTTGAACAGACTTTTCTCTTTATTGTCACTTTGTTGAGCTATTCCACAATGCATTCAGCTGGCACTCCCTTTCAAGATATATTTCTAGATTTATTTTACAGTACTGTTACATACAAAACAGTAACACACTGAGATCTTTGCCTAATTCCCTTCCTAGGTTAGAAAATGTTTTTTCTTTCACATTTGAGTTAACTGAAATTGAGGCACCTTATAAAATCTTTATCCAAATACCACACAAGATAAGCACAAGATAAAGGGATTCACTTATCTCTGAGTGTGTCAATGGCTGCAATTTGGCCTAGCCAGCCCACTCAACTGGAGATTATTTCAGGAAACAGAACTGAAATATTTCCTTTACAAATATGCATGTTGTGTTTTGAGCTAAATGCTGGGGACAATGAATATCTTTGTGAAAATTTGTGAACTTTAGCACAAATTTAATCTTCCTCCGGGGAACACGAATATTTGTTGATACAGATGATACAGTGGTACAGATAGAGTTGTGTGTTGTGTGGACAGCATTGTAAATGCAAATCAATTTAGCAATTCTGTAATACAAAGCAGACAAACCAAAAGCTTTTACCTTTAACATGGTACCTAATGTCTCTTCGGCAGTGAAAGCTAACAAATCCACAATATTGACTTTTTCGTTAAGAAACAGTCTTACCAGTAAAAATCTTTTCATCAGCAGGGGAGCAGGCTTGCCCTTCCATTATGTTACAACACCAGCCTGCATCCGTTCTTAATTGAGCTGGTGTTAACAATAGCTGATTGATGACAACTATTCCCCAGCCACCACTCCTGCAAACTCAACGGTGCGTTAAGAATTTACAGTAGTCAATTACTTTTTTAAATGCATGCTTAGTGACGAGGAACAATGCAGGAAATTGATCTAACACCTGGGAAAGCCACTTACACTTCCAACCCAGATTGCAGTTGGCTATATTGGCTGATGTCAGGCTAAAACAGGTCAGATTACTGTCCTCTGACCTTTACTTAGATCTTCTTCTATATATACAACCTGGTTTCCTGGTTGACAAATCCACTTATGCCACAGAGAGATGTACTATCCTGTGTGCCAAATGTTGGGTCCTGCCTACTGATGTGAGGGGTGAGGTGAGAAGGAATGAGGAGGAAGGGACAGCACAGACATTAGCATTCTAGCCAGTGCGAGGGAAAAGTGACATAACAGCTCAGTCTTTGCACACCATTGTCATCTCAGATTAGCCTCTCCTCTCTGCCTGTGTGTATGCTGTTCCTCCACAGAAGATCCATAGACCTCACTGCTGCCATTGTGGAGACCGGCATCCTGTGTCTCACTGCAGGATTGCTAAAGACGCTTGGTAAACACAGGAAATACAAAGCCCCTAAATGCATCCCTACTGTGTTTGGAGGACTGTCATGACAACACATAGTCGATCTCCTAGAGAGCCTGGGTGTTTGTTAGGTGGATACACACTGTGATATGCCCAAGCAGTGCCCTTCTGTGTGAGGGCATGCAGCTTTAGCTTATGCACTGTCTGTCACGCCACCAAAATAAGAAGCATCTTACTGTGAGGACACAGAATTCAGTTTAGACAGGAATCCACTCTTGGCTCTCACAGCATGTCTAATTCTACAGGAATGTCAGCATAAAAATCTCAACCAAATGTAAACGCTTTAATCTCCCCCATGGATCTTTACACTGGAGTCATGAGATAAGGCCAGATGAACTGCTCTGTGGGTTTCCAACACAGCATACCTGCTCTGGCCTTTATGTTGCATGGCTGAAGATCTCCAGACAACTTTAGATTGGCCATTCTCTCCCCACAAACAACTGTCAAGGCTAATCTGCTCTGTAAGAACTGGTCATCTGGATGCCAGATCCACACAGAGCCTGCATCAAAGCTGGACCCTTTGACTCCCAAACTGTCTCTACCTCATTCCTCTCTTTCTGTTCATCCCTTTTTCTTTTTCTTTGACAGCTTTAATGACCAGAAAGGAGAAAATCCACATCCAAACGTCTAACCTACAGAGGATGTCTTCACTGTCATCGATCTTACCGAGGGCTGATATACTTTTGGTACAGACTGTAAAGAGCAGTGAAAAGATATAGACATGATTCCAACTAAAGCACACCCAGCACTGATCAATAATATAGATCTGGTGGGGAGCCAGCAGTGTGGTGGCGTCCCACTGTATTAAATGAGGGCTGCTGGAAAGCAGCCTGACAGGGGCTTCTGAGGCCTGTGTCACCTTATCTGTCAGCTTTTGTCTTATTTATTTAATGATTATGGCATTTGTTAAGTGGCGCCACGAGGTAGCGTGACTACATAATCCTAATTGAGACCATATTGTGTAGAGTTCTCATGGAAAATACTATAATTGTTGTTTTGAAGTGGAACACCTCACTATCTTAGCATAGAAGAAACACAAACCTATAAAATTTGAAATTAGCACTTTACTGAAACATAGAGTTGCTTCTAGTGTCAGTTTGCTTAATATGCTTTAATTGGTCTAACACCGACTCACTTACAAAGTACTGTCAAGTGTTTTATAGCTGGTCTATACCCAGGTAAACTACTTTTATCAGTATTACACAGTCCACATACATACATATAATGCACACAACATGTCATGTAGTTAGTGATTTTATTAATTAACACCTTTTCTGTGAACTGTGTAGACAATTAAAGCGTTTAGCTAAATTAACTGAGTTTCACGTTTTGATGTTAAAACTTGACCTTGTGAGAACTGATGTAAAAATACACTCAAACCCTCATATCTATGGGAATGCTAATTATTTGAAAGATATGAACCTGATCTATTTCTATTTTAATGTAAGACACACCACCACAAAAGCAAAAAAAAAAAAAAAAAAAAAAAAGCAATCCTCTGAGATCCTCAAAATCTTCTGTCCTTCATGTGCAAATCCCTCAACAAACTGGCCTGGAGTGTCACCCTGGGTTGTCCTGTTCAAAGGAACACTGGGGTCAAACCTTCTGGGTCAAACTCTCTCAAAGTGACAGAGTTTACCCCCAAACTAGCCCCCTTCTTTCTAAAAACACATGGGGCCCCTGATAGACTGTCATCCTTCCATACACTGCAGGCCTGTGGTGATTTACTACTCTGGTACACACACCATATAAACATATCATCCACATGTCATCGTCCAGGCCTCTGGGGGGACTTTTCACGGCGCTGTGGTCCAGACTGTGAACAGTTATCCACTTCTCTGCAGTTAATCTAATGAAACATTAGCCATGGCCAGCTCATCGCAGGTTTTCCGCAGAAGGCCTTTTATATTTGCCAACAGAACATAAATTAAATTCCTAATCTTGGTTTATCTTGAAGCACATTCATTGTCAGGTGTTAATGTTTATCTTGACAGCCATAAAGGGAAGTTCAGCTGCCACCCTTTTAACATATTTATGCCAGGAAGTTGTGGTGCTAACAGCCAGCGGTAGATAAAGGATGGCTTGCCATATGTTGCCTTCTAAGGGTTGTTGTGAAAACACATTGGGACTGCTGACACATTCAAAATCAACATAACTGATAAAATAATAGTATTTTGTATTGCCTTGGCCTGATATGGCCTATCTTAATACCTCTTACCACGGCTCACAACAAGATCAATTTCTTCTCTGTAAGCCTTCCCCTTCAACTTTCCCTAATACCCTGGTTCAAAGGGTTAAGGCCAGCCCTCCCCCATGAGTTGCCTTTGTGTCATGTTTCAAAGACCCATTCATCAATGCAACATACACAAATGATAATACCATGCATCGCTTCAAACTTTTGCCCTCTTCAGTCTGAAATGATCAAGTTTCACATAACATAGAGCTCTAAATATTTTGGTGTAAACTGATGATCACTGTATTTGCTGTATATGTGCCAGTATTTGTCTTCATGATTCGTGTTGAATCATGCATGCCTTACAGGACGTGCATGCTTTTTCGCCCCCCAATTATAATAAACTAAATTGGTACTAGTTAGTCGGATGGTGACAGCTGTTTTACACAAATTTGTCCTAATTGTGTTTCCTATAGGTGCAGAGACTTGATACCACATGGAGGATCGGTCTGTTCCCTGCATGACCCCTGACCCTGAGAAAGGGCCCAGTCTATTCATATCAGTCCAGAAGCTAGACCTCAGGGTATCTTGCAATGTGTTAGTGGAGCCGACTGAAACTACATTTGCCTGCTCTGCGGTTTTCTGTCTGTTTGCTTTTTTCCCCCCTTGAGACACATGAAAACAAACAATGAAATAGAGGTTAATGCAATAGAAGAGGACGGAAAGAAGATATACTGTAGGGTAATCCTGAGTCAGGGTGTGTTGCAGAAAGAGCCTTATTATCTTCCACCGTTTCTCACTGTTCTGTTCTTTTCCACTGCACCTGCGAGCTGGGACCTGCCTCAGATGGGGGCGTGCAAGCTAACCACTAACTAACTATACCTGGGAGACAAAGGTAAACAAACCAAACAGCAAGCTACTGACCCCAAGGAAATGCTGCAGTTTCCCCATAACAAGCAATTTTCCCCCCAGAATAACAATTTAATTGGATGGTGTCCCATGCTAAGAAATACAGTCTTTTTTCATTTTAATTTAAATAATTATTTCCACACTCCATGTGTTTTCTAACATCATGCAGACACAATTAAAAAACGGGAAATGAATGTGAAAGACAAGGACGATGGACCATAAAACCTGAGCTTATCACAGTAAAAACAAACTAGCTGATCACCATCTATGAACAGAGCACATGCACTCAAAAGAGATAAGTGGGGGTCTTTTCCCAAAGTCTAAAGCTTTAGGCTTGAAGCTGTAGCTTTTAAGTGGTCATTGTGAATACTGCCAAAGGGTTTATGGCATCTTGTAGAAGTAGAGCAGTCAAACGTGAAGGGCAGACAAATAGTGTGGAGATGATAAGTGAAGATAGCTTGAAAACAAAGGCTTGCAGATTCATCAAAGAAAAAACAAACACATACTCTTAACAGAAACAAATGCTATTGACAGTGATGTTCACTTTATAAGCTGTATTGGAATAAAAAGGAAAAAGAGTCAAAGGGGAACTGACATGTTAGTTAGATGAGGGACTTGTTAGTGGCCATATGGGAGCAGCAAGGAGGGTGCTGGGGCGGGAGGGAGGTACCTGTTGGGTCCCATGTTCTCCTGTCACTCTGATCTTATCAGGGGGCCCGACCAAGAGGAGGACCAGCTGTCACTCTCTCCACTCTTTTGATGTCCTCCTTCAGAGTTCACACACACACACACACATACACACACACACACACACACACACACACACACACACACACACACACACACACACACACACACACCACTTCAGAAGAGTCTAGGCTTGTTTTTTGTTCATAATGAGAATTGGTGGCTTTGTTGGTGAGTCAGCTGATAAACCCCACAGTAGAAAAAGGCAAGATAAAGCGAGATAGTTAAAGCTCTCTGAGGATATGCGGGGCTGGGCTGGTTCAATTTAGTTGTTTAGAGCCTGAGGCTTGACAAAAGAGAGTCCTCTGGGATGACACAGGACATCCTGCTCATAAAACATCCAGGACGTCCTCACAGACACTTCGACTGATAAAAGGGGAAATGCCACATATTTACCTGAAACTTATTCGCAAATGCACTTTGCACTGTTCCTCGTGATAAGGTCGTGTCTTGTTTTAAAACTTGTGCACTTTGAATAGAAGCCAGAGAAGCTACAGGGAGATTGTGGAGCAATTATTTTTGCCTACCCAAGCACGAATGCTCGTTCTAAGAGTGGGCTACACTGTTTTTGTTAAGTTTGGGGTAAAGTAGCAGCAACATGTTTGAGCCAAGTAAATGTATGCATTTTGAGGGTTACTGGATTACTGCTCTTATTTTCAGATTACACACAGATTGTTTAATCGGGTGGTTTGTTTAATTTGGAGCTGTTACACAAAGACATGATTTGTCATGATTGCAGTGCTTTGAGTGCAGTGAATGTCTGTCTGTTGTTTGGTCAGGTAAATATGTCATATTGAACAGACTGCAATAAACGGGATGAATCCTATCACTTGGATGATCCCCTGACCTTTTGTCTAGCACCACCATGACACCAACATTTGACCTTTGAATGAAGTGTCTCAACGTTTATTGCATGGGTTGTCCTGCAGTTTAGTCCAGACCCTGAGGTTCTCCTGAGTATTAATTGTAGTCATTTTGGTAATCAGTTTTAACTTGTCAGTTGTATTTCTGACCAAATACCTGCAAAGCTAATCACATTTCATTTGCTGACCCACAAAACGGATTTGGTCAACACAGTAAACATGATGTAAACATATCATTGAGAGCATGCCAATATTAGCAATCAGAGTGCTAGAGGCTGTAAACCCTCAGCCCTGTTGAAATGTTAAGAGCTAGTCTGTGTAAGTAAACAATTAAAAATCATGTTGCGTTCTTTATACACTGACATGCAGTTTGTTGTGTTAAAGAGGGAGTTATATATCTTGTTTATAGTGTATTTATTGATGATACAGGACACATAAAAGTACACTGTAGTCCAATTATCTCTTCTGTTCCCACAGAAAGTAACTGATGTTGGCCTCAAAAGCCAGTACCCGAGGACTCCTTAACTTGCAGGCACAGTCTCTCTCTCTCTCTGTCACAGACAATTACTTGGCAGGGGCGAACGCACTCACAATGCCCTCTGTAACTTTGAGTTCATGCTCCCTATACACTGCGAACTTTTGAACCACCTCTTGACCACAGCTTGAAGGGAGTTGAGACAATGGTTAGTAAACACACTGGAGTGAATGAAGGGATTAGGTATTAAATGACAGGATGTGCTTAAAGAGGAGCAGGTGGTGATTGAGGAAGGGCCAGCTAAGCCATGCAGGAGCGTAACATCACGCAATCTCCCTGTGGCTTTTTCTCCATTTCCCCCATCTTCATGCTCTGTCTCTACTGCTCTCGATCTTCCACAGTTGTTCCCCATGTAGCTCATCTCTTCCTGTTCATTTCCTTCGCTTTCTATCTCCCCTTCTCTCTGTGCTCTATCTCTATTGTCCACTTCTACACAACCAGAGAATCCTGCTCTTTAACTTCAGCCTCAGACAATTGACATTCATGAGATTGGACATTCCTGTCCAACCCCATTCATATGTACAGTAAGCAAAGGGACAAAAGCCACCAAACACACTATAGAGCCCATCCCCCATGTGAGGGTTGTAGAAGAGTTGAGAGTGAATCTCTGTTGTTTCACCAGAGATGAAGCATCTTCATTGTTGGTGTAAACAACCTAAATCCAGAAGAATCTACAGTCCACAGCACTGACACTGACATACATTAGTTAAACTGCATGTCAGCACTGAAATGTGCCCTAATTTCTTGTTTTCAACTGTTGCTGTGTTCTCAAGTTGTCATACATGCAAAGACCAGCAATACATCCAGAAAACTACCAAACTTTTACATCATCATGTTTGTCACTAATTGTGTTAACTACTGAATCTGTCTGTGACTTCATGTGTTTTAATGAGCAGATCAGATTTGGTATGGATATTTAACATGTCAAACTAGAGATAATCCCTCTGTCTTCACAGGAACCCATAAAAGCAAAACCTCTTAGTTTCGGGGGGGTCATTGTGGGTGGGAGCCGAAAGCTCCTCTCATCAGGGTGGTAATGAGTTTCTGAGCTTCCACTATACAAAGTAGTAAATCCACTTTTTATATCCAAGCTCTTTTCACATCAGGGAAGCAACACAAGCTCAAGACCATACATTAAAATTATAAATAAGGTGAAGGTACAAACTCAAGAACTGAAAGAGATCTACAAGAAAACCACCTCTACGTGTGCTAAACTTGACTTAGTGTAAAAAGAAAAAAACCTAGGTCTTATGTGCATCAATAGTAATGCTGAGAGAGAAACATGCATTCAGCTTGATTGTTTTATGTATTTTGAGGCGATAGAGTTAAAAAGGCTGGTGAGTGTTGATGAAGATGTTTAAGGACATCGCCACCTCTAGCTCTGATCCAGTGTGAACTAAGTCAAAGTTGAATTAGTACCTGTGTGTGGTACACCTATGACTTTTCACTCCATGCCTTGCCCATGCCTGATCTTATTTGTTTCGTGTCGTACTGATGTTACAATGACACACATTTAAATCCACTCAACAGTGCTGGATTTTATATTTGGATCCACTATGAGAATATTTATGTAGATTACTTTAGATTCACTCTGCTGGGTAATACGATCACTGTACAATGCATCCTCTGCATTACCTCAGCGTCTACCTTAGTACCTGTACCATCTTATCTATTATCTTACTGTATTTATGAATTTCTAGCCAAGTGAAAAAGTCATCATGGCTTTGTTGTTGTTATGGTTAAAAGGCCTCCATTAAGCCGTCTTATCTGCAGGTGCAGTGTCAGATGACAATATATGATATGATTAGATTTGAGTGTTTGCCCATGTGTTTTCATGTATATTTCTGTCAAAGACAGAGAACATTACAGTCTGTGTAATGAGATCCTACATGACATCTGACATTCTTCTGTAGGACTTAACAGCCATCCATAAGGAATATGTTAAAAAGCACTGTGGTAACCCACTGTCCAACATCTGCACTTAAATTATACTATCCGGAGGTGTGCACACTCTCTAGCTGAATAATATTTAGTCAGCAACCACTTGCATTATGTAGTTGCTAAGGTACTGATTCTAAAAAAATATCAGGAGTTAGTGCTTTAAAAGTACAAAATTGAACAGGTCTGCATTGTAGAGATGGATCTACTACAACAGATTCAAGCAATGGGTCAAAAGAAAGTAAATAACAGATATGTTTAACATGAAGAAACACAAAAAAGACAAGCCGAGAGGCAATGAAGGTACGACAGGGCCCCCGACCTCTCTATTGTTGGGAGATGTGCCCTTAGAGATGAGGCAGCCCTACAGCTGGAAAGGTCAGCAAGCACACAAGGCCAAGCCGACATGGTCCTGCTATAGTCAACATCAAAGACAAGTCCAGGGCCTGTCATGCTCCTTCTGAGCTGGGTTGAAAACAGCAGCAGTAATCCCACCAACCATTCGCTGTCACTCAAAGGGAGAGGACGGAGGTCGGCTGTATGTACAAATCCTAATAAGTTGATTCAATTGTAGCAACTTGCTCAACTTAAAATGCTATCTTTGATGTGCATTGAGAATTTTGGCCTTTGGACCTGTCTTGTGTTTGATGAACAAAGAAAAGAATGCAATTGCATTAAGATATGCCCTTTGATGAAGGCTTATATAAAAAAAAAAATGCCTTTTCTTTTATGAAAGCAAACTGATTCCTGTTAAAGGAGAGTGAGCGAGAGTTTAAATGAATGATTCATGAGTCTTAAAAATAATGGTCTCCAGAGCAATCTCCAGGGAACAAAACTTCAAAGCAAAATGTGACGAAATACTGAAAATGTTTGTCTGCCCTATAAGCTTCTTAGTTGGGAACTTTAAACTCACAGTGGCTGCCTGATGGGAGAAAATATTAATACGTATGACCACAGGAGCGAGGGCTGATGTTTGAAAAGCCAGTCACCAGACTCCTTACCTCACAAGTGCCCTTTTTCTCACCCCATCTTTGAAAGAATTTTAATGGAAAGATACCGAGGCAGATTTCGGAAATGAGATTATTGGGCATCTCAGTGCAGCTGCCCACTGTCTAATCTCCTCACGACAGCTCGGAAATGAGGAGCCTCTTATCATCTGTCACTCCCGCTAAAGCTTGAACCAGCTGTTTGAAAAACTCAGGTTTCTACACAAAAAGCTGAGCTTCTACCACCATCATTTAAATGTCTTAATGTCTTTATAGCTGTGAAACTGTAAGAGTGTGAATGTGTGTTTTAGTACCTCAGTTCAAGTATGTTTACTGACTGAGTCAGATAAGTTTCACCCTCTAATTAAACATGACTGTCTGGCTTGATTGTTGAAGCTGCAACTTATTAAACCAACAGCTGGAAATCATCAGGAAACCAGATAAGGAGGTGTTATCTGTGCTAACTGGTCACTCTCTTTGTCTCATTTATGAGGATTAAGTAGATAATTATTTAATGTCACTAGTAAAAGATGAGAATATTGTTCAATAACTGATAAAGAAAATTTTGGGGCTATTAATTAATATTCTGTAATATTGTTAACTGTTTAAATGTGGAGGATGCATAAAAAACAACTGCAGGTTTCCCAGTGGGCTTTAAATATGAGTTTATTGTAATAAGATAAACATGGATAGTAATGATCAATGAGCAAAATGGAGAAGTTAACAGAAAATTAAGAATAATTATCAAGAAGAAATGGAAAAGGTTTTATTTCTCAGATACATACAATTATATGACACAAATGTCCATAACATTTTTAAATGGAGTCACATGCAATGAGAAAGTTTAATTACAGCAATATAAATATTGACAAATTAAGTGTAATAATTGTGTTATACATTCTTGTACAATGAACAATTTTGAACAGTTTCAGGTTCAACCAAATTCTTTTTTTAATTAAGTTTAAACAAAACAATCAGTGCACAAATGTATTGCAGTTGAAGGGATGCTTTTCAGTGATGATTAAAGAAAGTCTTTCCAACTCGTTCTGAGATTTTTTCCCACAGCTCCCTATATCTTTCAAACAGTTTTCATTTTGCCTGGGGGAACATCACTACACTAGGGTCATGACCTTTAGGGAAGCAGGCTGGAACCGCCGAATTTTCTTCTTCAGGGCTCGGGAAGCTTTGATGCGGCAGGCTGATGGCTCAGGGCGTGGGAGCTGCTGCAGGGGCCGTCCAGCGGCGGTGGGCCCCATTGCAGCATCAGCCCACACTAGACCTCCTTCCTCCTCATGGCTGTCCAAGTGATCCTCCTCATCCAGAGACAGGCTGCTGTCAGAGTCCGATAAAGACTGGAAGCTGTGGCTGGACTCGCTGTCTCCGAAGCGGTTGGTGGTGTTATCACTCATCTCCCCCTCGCTGCTCTCAGCGATAGTGGAGTGAAACAAGGAGGCACATTCAGCCGAGTACTCAGACTCACATCTTGGTGGATAGAGGCTGGACACGTGGTAAGGTGCTGGAGGGTATCTGGCATTAAGATTGTGGAGGAAAGAGTTGGAGGACATAGAGGACTGGAAGGGGCGAGGCTGTCTCATCCACTGGCCTGGCTTGGCACTCATACTGCGGACCATCTGCATGTTCCCCGGTGCCTGAACACGGGGCTCTATTGACCTCTGACGCTGAGCCCATGAGGCTTGGAACATCTCCACCTCAGATGGCCATTTGGCAGACCCCTGCCTCCGCTTCCTCTGCTCTGCAGGCTGCTCATACTCCACACTCTGAAGTCTTCGGCTTTTGCTGGACTTCGTAACAGCAGGAAGGGAATGTGGTTTAGGGTGGACCTTGTGGGGGTACATGAGGCCTGGGCTACAGTGGCTGGAGTCTGACCCTGAGCCCTGTCTGCGCTCCTCAGTGTGACAGGTGGTAGATTTCTGGGTCACCTTTCCCTTTGCAGACCTTTTCTGCTCTGCTTTGGTTGCACCACTGGCCTCTCTTGTCTTCTCACCAGATGAATATCCATGTTGCTGCCTCGTTACGCTTGCCTTCTCACTGCTCTTTCTTCTCAGCTTCACGGCTTTGGTTTTACGGTCTGCCTGTCTTACCTTGACCCTCTGAGATCCAGCAGGAACAAATTTGGCATGCACGAACTCGGGTGAAGTTGTGTGACCAGACTGAAGCTCAAAGCCTTGACTCTCCTCTGTGCTTGAACTGTGAGCCATCACTGTTCTTTGTCTGTAGGTCTTACTCTCGGATGGTTTGGTCTCTTGGTTATCCCCAGATCTCTTCTCTGAATATCTTCTTGTTACACTTGCATATTCTCCTTGGGGCTTATCAGTCTTCCTGAGAGATGTATTGGTAACCTCATCGGAGCTGTACTCGACAACAGGATAAGAGTACCGATATGTAACCTCTGGGGCTTTCACTGACTGTTTGGGGTGTGTGCTATCAGCTGGATCTTGACCGGAGTATGTCATGCAGTGCCTCTTCTCGTCAGTATTTAATGGGATGTTGTTTGTAGTCTGGGCTGGAAGACACTGCAGCATAGACTCCTCTTTTTTACACACTTCAGGAAATGCAGTCACAGCTTCAGTGGGCTTTCTGTGATAGTCACTGTGTGTCTGCAGAGTCTCTGCACCTGTTTCATTCTCAATTTTGCTCATGCCGCGCTGGATGAGCTTGTCAATGTAACTCAGGGTTCTGCTCTCATTCGCGGGAAGTCCTTGGGTCTGTAGGAGTCCAGGTGTGGCCAGGTCACCCCCGTTGTAAAAAATTGGGCTCTGGAGGGCCACAGCGTGCAAAGGGCTGGGGTAGTGGTACATTTCAGTGCCACTGCGGGACACCAGGTTGCTCTGAAACCTGGGATCCACAGCTGAGGTCTTGAGGCTTGGGCACAATGAGGGTTTCTTTGCATCAACAGATTTGGAGTAGCTTGGACCCTGAGCCATCATTCTGTCAAGATCACCTGATAGGCAAGAGAAACATATGGATTAGTCTCTCAAAGGAGTCATGCATTTAAAAAAAGTAGATGTTATGCAGCAAAACACAAGTTACTTAGTTACAACAGTTGAATAGTTCTTAACACAACATGAGAGAAAATAGAGATTGAAAGATATGATTACCTGTTGATACAGGTCTTGGTCGTGCTTGTTCAGTGCTTGCTCGGATCCGGCTGCTGCCCAGATGGAGGCCAGTAGCCCGAGGAGGGTTGGGCTGGGTAGTGCTCTCATCTGTCGAGCGCCGGCGGCAGGCATCAACTTGTGATGAAGGGCTAATGTGGGAATTAGCAGGGCTCATGGGACAGAGGAGAAGGCTCGTCTGGGAGGATGACAGACACTCACTGTACACAGAGGTGCACGAGTTAGACAGGGAGCAGGAGCCGCCATCGCTGAGCTCATAAAAACCTGGAGAGATGAGATGGGAACAGTTATTATTGCGTATTTTTCTCAGTATTTAATATCACGTGATGACAGGATGGGTATATTTAGATACTAGTTATAAAGCAAATGGCTGTAAGGCTTTTTTGTGCACACTTTTTGTGCGAGTACGTGACTACACACCTGAACTTGGTCTGCTGTCACTCTCTAGCTGCTCTGTGGAGGCTTTGCTGACATCAAGCTTCAACTCACTGATCTGTTGGTCCAGCTGCTGCAAGTGAGTCTTCAGGCCTACATCCTGTTTTCGAAGACGGGACTGTAAAACAGACAATACGCAGCAATTTAGCCAACAACCCCAGATATATGGGTGGCACAACCCAAACCAAAAACGCCTAGTCTAATTAGATTCTCTCACGAATACAAGGCTGGGACGTTATGCAAGCTCCTCAAGCAGACACATGCATACAATTATAGAAAACAAATGTCTGTACAGGTGCATAGCAGGAAATGTGAATGCATGTTAGCAGGCTCTAATTTTGTGAAGATAAAGGATGCTCTAATGTATAGCCATCAGAAAAACAAAAGCGACTCAGCTGTGGCTGATGATTAACCCCAGCAGGACATGGGGGAGCATTGAAGAAGCAGTGGTGGGTAACTCATTTCTCCCCCACAGCGAGGGCCTGGCCATTGTGTAAACTACTAGTGGAGGCAGGCTTGGGGGTTGGGGTGTAGGACTGTTTGCTTTGCAGCTAAGGCTGAGTATTTACTGTTACAGTAGCTCCTAAAAAGGGGACTGGGGCCCATTGTTAACAAAAATGCACTATTTAATTAATGTTTGAGCATGTTTAAAACCAAGTTGAGTCTATGGTAATGAAGTAAGTCATAGCAAAGCTCTAGTCTAAATGGTCTATTACTGTGTTTTTAGATGGGTTGTTGTGACCCTTGCCCAGTTCTCCCCAAAGAATAGCACCTCAACACCAGCCTCAATGGAAAAAGTGTGTCATGGAAAAGTCCTCACAGCGCGTTGTCTCTAACACTCACGGGTCCCTCGGGCCTGAGACTCTCTGCGGGTGTCATTCACAGCAAAATAACCCTTGAAAAAAACCCCAGCATTTTTAAAATTTCCTGGCATTAGTGGTTAATGATTGCGGTTTACCCCCTGCAGTCTACACATGCACGGTGTGCGTGAGAGCACACAACTCAAAGTCCTCTGGGTCCTGCAATGAACCTTGATTTATGACACCTATCCCACTTCCTACCCCCAGCTGAGAGCATGAAAGTGTGTCTGGTAATAATTGAAGAATGAATGCACATGAGCATCAGCTGACGGACAATTCATCAGTTAGTCCGCTGCATGGAAATAAGAACCATAAGAAAACTAACATCAAACTGCTGCACACCCGAAATATCCAAAAGAGGCTTATTTTATTGATATTGTTTTATGGCATTGGATTGAAATGACTTCCTACCAGCTGTTGCTTCAGGGCTGTCAGGGTCGCCTCCAGCCGCTGCTCCTCAGCCCTCATCATCCTGGCATCCTCTGGGCCTGCGTGGACCGACGTGACCGGCTCCTCTCGGTCCATCCTGAGTGCCCAGCTCACCATGTCGCCCTGTCTGTCTTTCAGCAGATGCAGCTCCTGCAGCCCGGCCAGAGCAGCCTGCAGCCTCTCCCCGACCCTGCTGCGGTCCACTCCCGCTGCAGCAGTCATCATGCCCACACAAGATCCTTTCCTGCTCAGCATGCTGGAGAGTGGTGTCCAAGCATAATCCAAAAAAAAAAAAAAAAAAAAAAAAAGATAAAGAAAGAAAAGGACAAAAAGAGGAAACAAACGCTGTAGAAGAAACGTCCTCCCTCAGAGCGCACTTCACCTCTCAGAGGAGAACTGCTCGGCTCGTCTCTGTCTCCCTGCTGCTGCTGCTGCTGCTGCTGCTGACCTGTTTGCTTTTTAAACTACCTGTTAGAATAAATGTTGAGCTCTAGATGAGAGACTGAGCTCCTCCCACACACCAAATGGACTTCCTCCCTATTGGCCGCTGGCTCCCAATGAACATTTGGTACTAATCCTCCCCATTCAAGTCCTCAGTGGAGCTGCCCAGACACGTACTTCAGTTCATGTGCATCATACCACATGGCACAGTGGACATATTCTTATGCTATTTCCACCATTCTCTTGTTGTTGTTATTCCCTTCAGTAATAAGCTGAGCTAGGCTGCGTGTTCAGCGTTGGCTAAAACCAATAAGTGCCTTCAGGAAGCTGAATAGATGAGTAAATAGAGCATAGATAAAGTGTTTTAAAGTGTTTCAGCATCTCTGAAGCTGGAAATAGACTCATTGTGTAATAGGATATAATTTATAGCAACAGTTCAGTTTAAAAATCCCTTTTGTTTAATTGATCTGTGGCACATGAATGTCTTTATTCAAAAAATCATCTATAGGATATTTACCACCATTTAAATTTACTACAAACAAACTTATTAGGTAGTAATTTAGCTTGGATGTAGAATTTTGAACAGTGAAGGCCCAGTGATAGGTGGATGACGCCGCCTTGTGGCACGGCGAGTTACTGCAGTTTCACAGCAACTGATGCCATTTAAGTTTAACTGGGTCGTGAAACACCTGATCCATTTGTCACATCACTTGAACAACTAACTAAATAAAAAATATAAAAGCTCGACCTGCACATGGGCTCTCGGGGTCCTGTGATCTCAGTTTGGTTATAACAAGAGAGTGAAAAGGTAGCCTGCTTCTTCCTTTACTTTTCAAATATACAAAAACAAAACAGTATCTTATTGTGGACACACACACACACACACATATTATCTCACTGTCTCACAGGCATGTCTTTATGATCATTTTCATCTGTTACTAACTGAAGGTTAAGGATGATCGCACAAGGCCTGTACATGTTTCCATAATTTATTGACATGATAGACACGTGATATTTATCTCTCTTTTTCAAAGACAGAGATCTTGATACAAGTTGTGGTCGAAACGTCTGTCATATCAGTATTTTGTGGAAATTTTGTGTGACGTCATCATAATCTGTTTTGTTGTTGTTGCTTCTTTGTGGTATTTTTTTGTCTCTTTGTACTCATTTGGAATCTCTTTATCTGAAATCTGTGACTTTCAAACATGAAATTATACCAGTCACATGCAGCCCTGGGCTCCTGGGGTGCTGGTAAGCCTGTGTTTTTTATTAGCGTGCAGGAGAATCAATATGTTGGGATGAAGCATCAAACTACAGTATGCTCCCAAAACAAAAAAAGCCTAATTATTGTAAAATAGAATCAGTGAAAGTGTTTTTTACAAGTTGTTCATTGTTCATCTCTGCTGCTGTTTCTCTATTTAATTCAAAGTATTTAGAACAATATGACTCAGAGGACAACTATCTGCATTCTTTCCACCTGAGCTGCTGTTCATCTAACCGAGACAAATGAAGCTCTTGTTCCCAATGTCAATAATCTGATAACAAATAAATAAGGGAATGATTGAGCCCTCATCACTGGGGAAGGCAACACGAGGTAGGCTGTGTGCTGCTGTTTGCACTGTATCACAGGTGGGGAGATTCTTGCATGCTGATATCTGCTGCTATCTTGAAGCTGGAGTTCAAAGGAAATACCAAAATACCAAGGGGGCTGTACACCTGTGTGAGTACTACACACACACACACACACACACACACACACACACACATACACACACACGGGCGTGGTCCGATTATGTGTCATAAGCTGATTCAAGTACTTTAGATCCAGTTTATTAAACCTGTCTTCTTAGTCACTAATATGTGGATCACAAGCTCAAGCTCATGTAGGCACTTAATTGAATGTTTGATTTTGAGACGCTAGGGGGCAGTGTCACACTGCTTCTCACTCTTGTGAGATTAGTTTTATACTTTGACACGTTTTGATGGGACAGTCTGCATATTTCTCTCACATAAAATTGTGAAAATGAGTGATCCTGGGTGCAAAATAAGGCTATTTTACCGCTTTCCCTGACAAAAACACAGCTAATTCCTGTCTGAGATGTGAAGCTAAATCACTTGTTTTCTCTCTTGTCCTCGTCCCTGATCACAAAAACACATCCCCATCATCTTTGATGGTGCACTTCGGTAGGCCCCTCATCAGGATGTTCACATTATAGCAAAGCTTACCCCTTACAGGGATAGCGTCATGTCCTTGTGATGCTGCTGGCTTACAACACTTCATTGTGATGCCTGGATGCCCCTCTGCCCCCATCCCCTTCAAAGCATTTCCTTCAGGGTGACATCAGCTGGGGTACTGCTCCAAAAAGGTGCCCTCTTTTTGCCAGTGAAGCGTTGGCTTTGTACTGGAGTCAGCAAGGCTCCCTTAACCTCATCCACTCTGGCTTCTGAGAAAAAAAGCACTGTTTGCCCAGCACTTTGTGAGGCTAAATCCAAAAAGCTCCATCTCACTGGAGGTTTCTCTTTGTGTGGCTTCTTCTTTGTTTTCTGCATTTTCCATCCTCCCTCCATTTCTCCCCATCCACTTAAGACACGATAAAGCAGCCAAATGTTGATAACAAAACAAAAGCGCATGGGCAGGGATCCCTTGAACTGTATCCACGAACAGCTACAGTGGAAAGTCTGTTTGTACCTGCTCAGGTAGATACAGACGGCAACAACTGCAGAAAGTTGCCACAAACAGGATGCGTGGGATGGAAGTCTGAGGGGTAAACATGGGGAGTTGTTATATGTGGGACTAATGTGTGAGAGAAGGAAACGGGGACAGAATCTGTTGTCAGCTCTGAGTACATAGGAAAAAACAAGCGTTTCACATGTAGGCATTATGAGCTTACTAACTTCAAAGGAGGAAAATGTGATATCATACATAAAACACTCTGATGCTTAAAAAGTGAATTCCTGTGATGGGAGTTGTGGATTTTGTGCTGTTTGCGTGTTGTCACACATTTCTGTGTGTGTCTGCGAGTGTCCAAGTTGCGTGTCGGGGGATTCCCGTGCAGGTCGTCTGATTGATATTCGCAGATATTCTGTCATCAACAAAGGAAGACATTTTCCCAGATCAAAGCGGCCTCATGTGTTTGAGCCTCCCTCGCTCTGACACCTCTGACCACTGGCCATGCCGCAACAAGAATGTGTTGTTTTAATGAATGAATGAACAAAGAAACCAACTTTCTGATGTTAATACGCAGCCAGTCATCATATGTCTTCCTCTGTTTGTTAGTTACACGGGGAGGTTATAGAATTACATCTTATTTCCATGTTAGTTTTACAGGCAGTGAAATGTACTGTGTCTGTTTCTTTTATCCTTTTAAGGAAAAAAGCACAAGTGAATTCATCTCCATGTTTTTTTGGTGGTGTCTTAGACTTATTTTTAATGCCCCAAGTGATTTCTAATCTAATGTGACCCATGAGACATGTTAGGGATTCCAGTCGGCTGGCTGAGAAATCCTCGGTCTTAAAGGCCTGAAACATGAATCAAATTCACAGTTACTATTGTGAATAGAACTGGGAACGACGTGGACTGGTATCAACTTTACATATAGCATGACAGTTCCCAGGGTTTTATGTAGAATTATGAGATATGTTTTGCTTCATAACTTCATAACCTACAGATACTGTCAAACCTATTTGAGTGCAAAAGCGCAAACACAATCCACCATGTCAGTTCTCAATTCATTGTCAGTGGAGCAGCTCAAGGATTTATCTCCTGATGAAATCCCAGATTAGAGGCTTGTTTCTGTGGGGTTTTTTTCTGCTTTAATTGAGATTTGTTCATGCCAAAAAATGTTGAATGAATTGCCTAATGTTGTTGGCGATCTCTTTAAGGTTACTTTATTTAATCCAGTTAGGTTGTTTGATTAAATAATATGGTGGGATTTCCATTAAACCAGTCTTAAAAGGGGTTCTTTCAGGTTTTCCAAAGTTCAGGCTAATTGAATAATATTTGGATGTACTAAAAAGGACTCTTGACCAGCTTTTTTGATAGCTGACTGTTTCACGGGCACGCGGGGACGGATTGGCCACATCTCGCTCTGTCATCTTGTCCACTGTTTGTTGAACTACCTCTTCAGACCTTCGTTTGATTTGCCCTTAGAGTGTGGCAGCCCTGCACATGAGAGAGACCTTTATGCCATACGCTCGCAAAATTATCTCCTCATCAAATTTTATTTGAGCTGAACAAATTTGTGTTTATTCAGCGAGCGAGGGAGCCTTGCTTCCATGCTGTACTCCTGCAAATCAAAAAGACATCAGTCTAAATTAACTCATTTAGCGTTAGCTTCACTATGAATGCACGACACCGCTTTCAGCCGAGTTTCAGTAGATGGTCTATGCCTCTTGTGTGACAAGCTGGGGGAGCTATTTGGAAAAAGTCTTTTTTTTATATATTTTAATGGGATTTGTCAAGGGCACAGTGTGTAACGTACATTTGGCTTGAATATGATGTGAAGTTTTTATCATATTTATGTGTTTACACCTGTATTACCCACAAGTGTTTTATGAGTGTTTGAGATAACTTACGTGTGTACAGTACATGTCTGTTTGGGCTTCAGAAGGAAAAAAAAAACAAACTAAATTAACTGGACACAAGTCTGAAAGACATCTTTTACCTGGGGACGGCTACATTTCAGGTATGGATGTAAAAGTGTCAAGGTCCATACAAGGGAGGCTTATCACGGCGAGTCTCAAATGACCCATATCTTTTCACAAGTAAGGAGAAAGACGTCTGAGCTGCGTAAGACTTGGACAACAAATATAACTGGCCTTGTCTGCAAAGCTTTGACTTTTCAGCCTCTGCTGAGTTAAGAATAAACTGAATTCCACATCTGTTAATAAAGAGGACATTTATTTCTTTTATATAGTATTTGGTATTGTAGCTGTAAGGGTGGCATTTTACTAAACACACAATTGAGCAGTCTGAACATGTGCAACAACGGGATACTATGCAGAGGAGGAAGTCTGTAAACACCATCCCTGCTGTCATAGAAAACTACAATACAATGTCAGCTGTTGTGTCCTTTGTGCTGTATGCACTGTTTATTTATGTTTATCAAGATGGTGGCAGAGACATAAAAGCCTGGTTTGGCTGCAACAACTGAGTTTCCTCTCCTGCTTTAGAGGGGCAGCTATTTTGACAGAGCAAGTTTCTTCTTGTACACAGGAAAACCAGCAGACGTGGCTTTAGACATCCACTAAGCTATCTCAGTGCATGTGCAACACAAACTCAGAGTGAGGAGAACCAAACTTGCCTTGTCTAAACTTCCCTCATGTCTGATCAGCATCTGATTCTGGCATCAACATCTTCATGGGATGAGGTTGTGCTGAGATATTTAGCCTTCAGTTGTGTGTTCACACAGGAATATAACCTCGGGCTATACAGGTTCTGAAATGCTGCAGCCTCGGTCTCCGCACAGGTGTGCAATTTTAAGAGGCTTCTTCATTTGCAGAATCACCTGAATGATTCTTTTTTCCACGTGTGGGGAGGTCCTCGAGGTGGCATTGTAATGGTTTTGTTCACACAGAAGTGTTGTTTCTAACGTGGAAACACACACCACACTCTGCTTTCCATTGTTCAGATATAGAGTAAAGTGAGTGAGTCTGCTTCCAAGTACATGAGAGCTGAGCTGCTGCACACTGATGATGACTCAATGTGCTGTGTGGTAGGCAACTCCCACCCTGGACCCGCACCCCCATCTGCAAATCCAAAGAAAAACAACCTGCAGCTCTTGTCTTGGTTGTTCTCAACAGAAAATCACCAGACTCAGGCGCAGTGAGCGAGTTATACAATGTAGTAGGCTGATGAACTGAGGCTTTTATTAGTGTTCAGTCAAAATAATACATCAGAGCACATTAATTTGTACTAGAGAGGAGATCAAATGTAAAACCCCAGGCTGACCCCTGAACACTTGCTCGTGAACCCTTCACCCCCTCCTCCGGTGTGCTAATCCTCCTGGAGCCCTCCAAGGGAGCTCATGTGGCCCGGAGGAGATGGACTGGAAGAGGATGAGGCTGACAGCACCAACACAGCTGGACTGTAAATAGAGCCATTCAGTGGTACTAGAAGCCTCGTAGCACCCGCTTTTACAGATGCGACCCTGACGAAGAGGGAAAACCGCCATTCCTGCCCCACGCTCACCATGCGCTCACCCCTTCAGAAAACACACTCCACGGTGAACATTATGTGCTGGCCAGTGATCTGATGGCTACGAGAGGAGTACGTGAGTGTGTTTCATTAGACACAGGACCACACAAGACTGTTGTTGGGTATTTCCATAAACATTTGAAATAAAAGGCTACATCTATCATAGGCACAAGATTAAAGTCTGATTTTGCACAAACAAAGGCTCGGGGCTGCTTTCCCAGAGCCTTCATAGAGTCAAAATCCACTGAAAAATGTATCTTTTGTTTTTGAGGTGTTTCCCCACAACCTCTCCAACTTACATGTCATTAAACCTATGAACAGACATTTACGGGGGCAGGATCACATTTTCTTTAATTTCACCGTACTTTCATCTCCGAAGCCAACTCACAAACTTCAAATCAACAAGTTAATCTGTCATGTAAGGAACAATGAATCTGGCAAACAGGGCTCAGAACAATAAGAAAAACAATTGCAATGAATTTCAGCCTCAGGAGGAGCAATTATCTTTCCCTCCTATCGGAGAAAGAGTGGGGATTAGGAGTGTTTGTAACAAGATAATGTGCAGCAAATGTTTGCAAATTCCTCTGAATCACTCCTCACATATTTGAGAGCTCCGAACTGTACCAGGAGACTGTTAAAGTGCTGTTTTATATGGAATGATATCCTTTGACCAAGACACGACACCTTATATAGAAGGAGCCAAAGGTCAAGTGTGGAGCACATGGAGTCATCTTTTAAAATGTCAGAGAGTGGTTGGTGGAGGCTGTGGGAAAGTTTTATCTGTTGAATCGTCTAAATCTTCTTTCCCTGCTTGTCCTTTGTGCTCTCAAGGCTCAGCCTGTGTTATGTTTATGGAAGATAAAGGAAAAATCAAGGCCGTTCCAGTGTGGCAATAAGAGAGATGCCGGTATATGTCATATGCATTGGTGGTAAGAGGTCTCTGCTGTCTTTATGGTCATATGTTGCTCGTGACAAGGCCTAGACAGACCTTCTTAAAACTTTTTTAAATTCCCAGTATCACACATCAGGTTAGGCATTTGAAAAGGTGTACTGCCAGACAAGTATTTACATCCGTGCCCCAGCTCTGAATTAATTAATTGTTGTGTTTGGATGAGACATCGATTTTGATGAAGTGGCTGATAGCACAAGCGGGTGCTGAGTTTCCCAACTGCCTGAGCAAAACGTTGGTATGCTTGAATAGAAAGGGAAATTCTGGGGTGAAATAAAAAAGACTGTGAAAAAGTTGTGAACTACAGGGGAGAGGCACAGGCCAAGGCCCAATAATATAGCCCTTCTCTCCAAGGCCAGGACTGACGCAGGAGAGCCCGACACGCTGCAGGTTGGGACAGAGCAGGTCTGTATGGCGAGCCAACCGCAGAAACTCTGTCACCTCTCTGTGCTGCATGGAAATCCCTAAGTACTGTCGATGACAGCGTCCCACAACAGCCACACGTTGATTCTGTGAATCTGTGAAGCTTCACTCGCATTTTCTTACACAGATATAGATGTTTGTAAGCTCTTGATTTAGGAAACTGTTAACTTAAAGTCACATGACAAATGTATCTCATAGAAGCCAATAGAGCACATCTGCCATAAAATTAGACTTTTACAAGGTTCTAATTGCTCAGTTTTGAAGTTCTCTAGTGCCACTGGCAGATTAAAAATTTGGTTGAAATGTTTCAGCAATTATTTAATGAATTGCCCTGAATTTATAGACCATAGAAAATAAATAATTAAATCTTCTTCTAATCCCTAAATTAGGTCAGAGAAATGGAAACTACACACTTCTATATGTATATATTGGCACGATGACTGTCTATTCATCACTTCTTAAATAATGGACAGTTGAACAAATATAAACAATGCACAATGAAGCCTATTCTCACAGCAGACACAAACTGGTTAAAGGCACAGCAGCAAAATCATTTGGTTTCCATGTAGGCTCCATGCATAAGTGAACTGGCACAGACAGCTACTGCTGGTATGAAAGCTAACTAGCTAATGTGGTGACATGGCCAACATACATGTGTGCAGTGAGGCAATTTCTGTTTATCACAAGTAAAGGTTTTAACTCACATAAATGATGCAGAACTGTCTTTTTAAATACTGGTTTATTCAGGTTTTATGATGGTGATAGAATCTGTTCCACCACGTTCAGGCAACATGCCGGAGATCCTGTGAGGTCCAGCTCACGTCAGATCTCCCTGCCAGTTAAAACCACCATTTGCTGATTAGTTCCTATCAGTTCCCTGTTTGATGGGGATGTGCACAGTGAGAGGCCTGGGTATCTCTTTGGGTATCTGAGCTATGTAAACTCACTGCTGTGGGTCATGGCGCAACAACTCCTTCCTCCGAGCTGTGCAAGGATGGTGGCGTATGTGAAGAACAACAGATTAATCTCGCGGCTCTGGTCTGTTGGGCGAGACACAGATAGTGTCATTGCCCTGCTGAGACAAAGAGGAAAAGGAAAGTTCCAGGGTGCCACCTTTTTCACGAGTGCTCATCTCTCAACTGCAAGGAGATGCAAGAAAGGTTTGTAAATAGTTAATCCGACCAAAATTATGAGAATACAGAATTAACCAAATCATTATTATCAGTACTGATTGGCAGTACTAAAGAATTCATGGTCTTGTCACAACTTGTCAAACTGTATTTACCCAACTTTTACTTGAATCAAACTCAACAAACTACAGCTGTTTGATAGGTTTCCTACTTTTGATAGCCATTTGCATGGCTTCAGCTGCAAAGAATTAATACAAGTCCAGCCCGGTGCACTTTGCAAAACCCAAATGGTTTACGCTGCAGTTTAGGCTCTAATTATGTGTTTGTGTTTAATGTTTTTAAAGTTGCTAAGTGAGGACTTGCTCCTAATCAGCACACACTCTGTGGCCTGTGGCAACAAAAGGATACATCACTCAATACCACTGACTCTAACAGATAAATGCTGCAGCATTTTTTTTTTGAGTCAGTTTATGTGCATGGAAGAGATACCCACAGTTACAATCAAGAGCACGGACTTTGCATGGGGATCAGGAAAATGAAAAGAGTCTATTAGGTAGAACTTGGTGAGTTGAAAGAGTTAATTTTAGATGCATGAAACAAATTAAAATTCAAATGAAAAAGTAATAATGATATGCAAAGAAAAATATCAGGATTGGAAGCAGAGTTGGGAGCCAGACATAACTAAATCACATATAAAAAGCCAATAAAAACGAACCAAAATGAAGCATGAATGCTGTCTTGTGCCACCAAATATTAGATTATGCAAGTAATCCTTTCAGTCAGCGATGGCTTGGAATTCGAGGAGGCATCGAAGGCCAAGTTGTGTCAAGCCGTCAACTCCTTTCGCCAGCTCGTCGCTATGCAGTCCCGGCCAGTTGTGATTGATGACTATGGCTTATACATGACCTAGCCTAGTGAGGAGTCTTCCTAGCACTCACCAACACTGAACACTACAGGGTTTTACTCAGCTTACATCATGGTAAAAAGAGCGATAATGTAACCCCATATTTCTTGAACGCTGATGTTTCCCTGAGAGCACAACACATACACACCTCAGTATGGTGGGCAAAGACCCAGCGTACTGTCCTCAAGGACTCGTAAAACTTACATCTTGAACCGGATGGATTAAGTGAAGAGTTTGAACTCGAGCATGGAAAAACATGCCTGCACTGATGCCTCTTTCGCGGTTTTCGATTTCAGGTGGTGTTTGCCAGGCATTCATCTGAGTTGCAACATAACCTACATTCTAATATTTTCATAACGATAAGCCTTCATTCTGCTGGGTTCAATCCCAGAATGGCAACATCGCAGCTCCATCTTCAGGTGCCAACTGTGATCATCACACCTGATTTTACTGACAGCTAAAATGGCTACATTTCATATGCTGCAGTTAATACAGTCAAAATATTGTCTCAGAGCCTGAAAAATTGCACGATGCAGGGTCTAAACAAAATACACACACAAGGAAGAGGTTGTTGGTGAAACCCCTGCTTGCTTGCTCTTCAAATGTTGGCTTTAGAAATTTTACAATTGTACAGTCATGCTGCAAATTAGGTGGAATCATTTAAACGTGACAAATCACTGGCAGAAGAGAGAGACAGAGAAAGTTAGATAACACAGAGTGTGGGAAGGGAGGACAAAGTGATAGAGAATGGGTGTCTTTGGGCCTATCTGAGTGCATGTAGACTTTTTGAGCTTTGGGGGGGAAGTTAGAGGTCTGAATTATCTACATTGTTTGAAATCCCCATCCCTCTTGTGTCTTGGCAGACAAGGCACAGGCCAGGGTGTCCATGTGGGTGACTGTAAATGAAACATTCCGCGCTGAGTTCAGGAAGGGGTTCCTCTTGACTCATCGTCCGTCATTGCATAAAGAGTGCTCTCTGCGGTTGAAGCATCCCATTCTTCTGTCTATGGTGATCTAGGTAGTAAATTTCCAGGAGCGTCATTGTTGAAAGCTCCATCCTTTCCCCAGAGACCACGTATCTCCCTAATCCGCCTCTTGATGAACATCTGCACCGATGCCTCTGCACATCTGTAGGGCGCTTAGCACATCTGTGGCTGAAGAATTTGTGTTCCCCTCAGTGGAGTAGTAGTAGTAAAAGTAAAAACCTGCAGGTGTTTTCTCATTGATTCAGAATAAGTGTCTTTGTGGTATGTGGAAATTGAAGACAAACTAGGACAAAGTCACGCCAGGTGTTTGTTGTAAGACAAGCAACACCTTTTTCATCCTTTCTTTATCTAAGATAAAGGTTTGCTAAGAAAACATACTACTTTCCAGCAACATCTTGCTTCACATTTTATGTAATTACACACATTCATACCTGGAAGCTTCCCACATAAACACCACTGGTGCTTACTGAGCGACTGTACAAAGCACTCCGACAGTAGCCACTGAAAGAGGAGAGATTGAAGAGGTGGATGATGAACCTCACCTGCAGATAATTTTTGTTTGGTGAGTTTCCGAGTTTCATTCTAAATGTGCAGGTGTTTATGTGGCCAATTCTTCTTAATGCATTTTGGAGAGGAGTGAAAAACTCTCCTCTGGGAGTGAACAGGCCTAGGTAGACCTCACATCTGAAGAGCAGCCTAATGGGAAAGCAAACAGTGATTACCAAGGCCTCTTTACAAGGAGCAGCTTGCAGTGAGAGTGGAGTGCTGCACCTGAACAAGCATGTGTGTTTACAGTATGCGTGTGTGTGTGTGTGTGTGTGTGTGTGTGTGTGTGTGTGTGTGTGTGTGTGTGCTCATTAATGTTTAGGTAATGCATGTAGCTGGAATAAACTGAATCTTAATGACTTTGGGCATAGTTTTTTAACTGATGACTATGATTTGGTGTCTGATCTCAGTGAATATTTGCGGACAACAGTCAAGGAGATATGGTTTTAAAATAAAGAAGATAAAGAAGACATGGCTAGCATGTAGCCAGTTGCAGAACGTGATGGACTCGTTACATGATATCCCTCTTCTCTGTGTCCTCTTTGTATCACCTCTCTATCTCTGCTGTTGCTTATTATGATTATGTAGTAGTATATATCATAATAACACAAGCAAAACAAACTATTACTACTGTTATAAATATTTGTTTTATTTCTTTTTTAACCTTACAGCTTGAGCTTGGCTGGAGTTTACTTGGAAGAAAAGTGCATCCAATTTCCATTTATTTGAACAGGTACTAGACCAAAGAAAATGGTGAGATTGTATGCACACACCAAGTGCATTCATTACCCTTACAGGAAATGATGACATACCCATTTAACAACAAATTCCGAGGAAATGGAAAAAGTGATTCAAAACTTTGATGGACAGTCCATTTATGTTGATGATTATTGTTCTAAACATTAAAATTGGCATGTATCTATTATTGCTATACTTTATATTTAAGAAACATATTTTAGTTTAAAATGATGGAAAACGGCAGCCTTGTGCTGTGGTGTGTCGTGTCTCCTCAGGGACCACGTTATTCCACAGAGGGGCTTTCTCTGCAGCACACGGGCCCTCTTCACTCTATGTTGACTTAGTAAATTACTTGGGATGTCAGGGCCCAACCACAGCTTATCCTCGGAGAGGGGAGGTAGAAGTGTGCGTGAGGGGATGCAGTGTGGTTCGGAGAAAAAAGGGAGGGAGAGAAATTATTGTGGAGCAACAATCAACGCTGAATTCGTCAGGTAGGAGACATGTAGTGTGTGTTTAAGGACAGAAGACCTGAACCAAGGACAAAGCATTGGCTTGTTGTATTTCCTACAACAGAATTTCCATTGTTTAAAGTAATATTAATAAAGTAATACCTGAATAATACAAACCATGCTTCCTGGGACTCTTTAATCCTTTTGTTATATTTACAACATGCGATTCTGAACGTTACAATGGAAAATAGTCCCTTACATTTCTTTCTCAGCATTGTAATACAATATGTTTGTATGTTGTATGTTTTAAACTTCAAAACAATGCTTAGATTTATGTTTTTCCTCTTGTATGTGCAGCCAATCCAGGTGGATGGAGAAGGCCAGTGAGAGAAAGTCCTGCAGGGCACACAGCTGTATGTTATGTATGCTGGGTGCTTGGAGCTGTTTGTACTGCAGCCTACCTCAGACAGGTGAGCACACCTGTGGCCCCTCTGCTTAGTTCTGTTTGCTTTGACACCTTGGATGCTGTCTCCTTCAACCACACATCTGTCATCCACACTATCAAACTCATCACCTACTTGCCTACCGCCTTCCCCCACATTTTTTTAGTTTCTCTCTGTTACGAACAACTTGTTTTTATCTTTGCTTTCTATTCTATTTGTCAGTTTTTGAAAATTAAAACATAGTCTTGAAAAGTGTCCACAGTCATACAGCTTTATGCAAACTGTGCAGCACCTCTTTCATTCACATTGGGATTTCTTTTCTTCAAGCTTGGTGTGTGTTGTACTCTGTAAAATATGTTGAATTATGGGGTAAAACAGGCTTCTTTTTTGATATATAATGGCTTGGTTCATCATTTATCCACTCCTCCTATCCATGCACTTATTTTTCTATTTTTTTAGTCTTTAAAATCACATTTTCCCCTTCATCTGTCCACAGATCAGACTAAGCCTGTGATAGGGATAGAGGTGGATGGGCTATTGGAGGAATGGGGCTGGAGGGTAATGTGTGATCATGGGTCTGGGTGTCAGTAGCTCCCCAGGACATACTCTGAAAGGATGTGACTGGATCCCTGACCAAGTAAAGGAAAATTTGCTCTAAAAGAAATGCTTTGTGTGCAATCACCAGGGCATGATAGTGCCACAAACGCCTTGTCTAACTTGTCATAACATGCTTTGTCATTTGTTGATATCCCTCATCTAACTTTTTAAAGGTAGATTTCATCACTTGGCCAATGTCTGCAGAATTATAAGTCTGACTGGTGGTCCTGGGTAGGAACCATGTTTGATAATAGAAGGAAAGTCTGTATGTTCAAATTATAGAGATGACAGAGATTTTAACCTTCAAACACTAAACAATGATTTTTAATAAAACGTAGCCTAAATAACCCGTCTTTGATATCTAAAAACCAACATCCAGCAAAACCCCTCCTAACACTTTTAAAAAGATTATTACTCTTCATTTAGCCCTAATTTGATAGTGATTCACTGTTCAAATGTATAGTCTAATTTTGGGAAACGTGCTTATTCATCTTTTTACTGAAAAAAGAGTTACAGAGGCCAACACCAGCAGGAGCTGAGACAGCTTCAGTAGAATTGTGCGCTCTGACACAGACATTCAAACTATGCAATTTAAGCAACTCTGTCTGTGACACTGGACATTGAAACACTGTAACCTGACTTCTACCGTTTTCCAGGCAGTGGAGCTGAGGTAGGGCGGCAACAAGAGCCTCTTTCAGGGGCATTTCAGCGGCTGACTGCTCCCCGTGTTTGAACAATGTGACCACAAGGCCTTCGTGATTTGTAGCTTTGCTGCATTCAGCAGAGCTAATAAATCATGAAATCACCTTATTCACCACTGCAAAAAAAAAAAAGAAAGAAAAGATTAGAGCCGCATGAGAACCATATGCAGAGACAGGGAAAACGAAGGAGGGGGCAGAGGAAGATATATGCGCAGTGTTTTCACTCATAAACACTAAATTTAAGATTCGTGTGACAAGATAATATTAGAGCAAATTCACATTTGGATCAAGTAGGGTTTAATTCAAGACTTTCAATAGAGGGCACCATAATTCAGTAGCAGATGTGGATTTATGCAAGATTAATGAGGCAAAGAGAATCATGAGATGTGTTTACTGTTGGCCTGTCGAGTTCCTTTCCTGTTGCACTGACTTGTTTGTGAGTCGTGTGATTTAGTGATCTATCAATCTACCTCTGTGTTATTTTGGTTGTGTGCAGTGAGTTACTGAAGGAGGGTTGTGTGATGTGTGGCTGCTTTGTCCCGCACGTTTAAACCCAGTGTCTCAGCAATCAGACTCTTCCAGGGAAAGTACAAAGCCTTGCCTGGTGGTCTGCACACATGCCTGGATGATCTGCCCAAAACAGCCTGGATGGTGGCGTGGCAGAGACACACCTGCTTTGTCAACACCATCTTCCTCACTACCGCGGCCAACTGAAAATCCATCCTGTATAACTGCAAAGACTATAAGGCACCATAGATCTGAAGTAGCAGAATAGTGAATACTTAAAGGAAAGCACATTGAATTCAATCCAGGTGTGGATATCTTTTCATTTCCTGTCGTTTGCTACTTGGCAATTTTAGGTATAAAAGTATTTGATATACCTGTAACAGGGAATCAGAAAAGGACCAATCAGAAGTAAGTATAAAAAGTAAGAATTAAAAATAGTAAAAACTATAACTAGACATTTACCTGTAAACTTACTTACCTGCATGTACCAACGAAGCATGACGAAGAAGAATCTACAGCAGTGCTATTGGAAAACAGCGCTTTAAGCTAAATGCTAATTAGCTTTAGTTTATTGTGCAAGTGAGCAAGCTAACATTTGCTAATTTGCATTAAAAAAAACAAACTATATTTGTACAACTGAAGCTGGTGTGAATGTGCTGAGTTTTTCAGATATTTATTCATTAACAAAAGTAATACTGACTTTGGTTTGTATTGAGAGTGCTCATATTTCTGGTGAATAAATTCTGGTGGTCATTTTTACGAGCTTGCTGTTACACATCCACTGTAAAATACATGACATATGGATACACACTACCTGGCCACTTTATTGCACATAACTGCACTTATACAATCTAATAAACTTTAAACCAGGTCTTGTTTATCGTGAGTATGCAACTCTCTAGAAACAGCTGCCACTGTAGCAAACATTGCATTTTGTCCTGAAGGAATCACAAATTTGTGTAGCTAATTGCTATGAATCCTTCCAATAGAGATCATTTTGACCTGCTGGTGGCACTATGGGAAAATGCAGGGGAGCTTTTACAGTGTGGAATAATAAACCAATGATGGCTTTACAATAGCCAGTGGATGACCAGAGTTAATAGGATTCATCCACTAGAGATCAAGCACAAATCTAAAATGTAATCCAGCGAACACATTTTTAATTTATTGCAATGAAATGAACCGAAGCTCACAGCCCACATCAAGGAAATCCTATTTTTTATCCTACTTTTAACTTCAACACCAAACGGCTGTGAGATATCTCTGGAGCACCTGGATCCCTGAATGACCCATCTTTGTCACCTTTAACCTTTGAGAGACTCAAGTCCCACCACCTGAGTGGTGTGTTGTCCCCCAGTGTTCACCTGATGTTTGCATAGACTACCTGCTTTTCAAAACAAGGGGAGACATGACAGGGCAGGTCACCAAAGACAGAGCAAAACAAAGACTCAGATTTCACAGACCCTCTATCAATCAAACATCTTAGGAGCACAATCACACTCACACTACCTACAGCAATCCCACTGGCTTCAAAGAGAAACCTGTGAGGGTTTTTTTCCTTGCTTCAGAACATGGGATTGTTGCAGATCATCAGCAGTGTTCGTTATTGTGCTTTGTTGCTCTTGAGGAAGACTGTGGTGCATTTGCCGATTTAGAATTAATGCAATGTAGAAACAATAGTGCAGAAAATTAATCCTTTGTCTTCCATTTCTGCAGAGTAATACTTAACCCAGCATAGCAAGCATGGGCAAGCTCTCGTACATTCCCAAACATAAATTCTGGCAGGACAAATGAATTCACCTACTGTTGTGTGTGTTACCAAATGATGCCATGTCTGCTTTGTATACAGGAGGCTGATTAGATGACTGGACTGGGATACACGTGTATTGTTCTGGTGTGAAGATCAACAGAGAGATTGCTGTGTGAAGTTGAGCAGTAATTTATTCTGCTCGTTTTCGGGAAGCCTGGTGTTGGTTTTCCACATTTAACAGACCACAGATTCAGCTGACTCTTAAATCTGCTTAGGAAGGTGCTTGTGGGCGTTTTTTACACTAAATCATGACCTGTCTGAAGTGTGAACCTCCAGGTTTGATTTGAACTGCAACAATTCTACAGCTATCTACTGGGACAGGTTCCTGTTTTCAGCACGATCACTCCATAACACGACTGAGGTTGACGGATCTGCTTTATAATGCTCCATTTGATCAAACAGTTTATTGATATACCCATTCTGTGTATGGAAGTATGTTTCCTCCTCACCACCTCAGCCACCCTGTCTCTCTCACAGACCCACCCACGGCCGCCCGCCTCACCTCGGCTGTGCACCTGTCTGTAACAGACAGCTGTGGGTGGGCGGGCCTTGGCTGTCAGAGGAACATTCCAGAGAAGAAGTCACCCCGTTAATCCTTTGAGTTTAGGCTCAACAGCCCCCCACCTCCTTTCTTCCCTCCTTCACAACCTCCAGTACCCCTCATTGCCTCCTTCTCTCCCATCGTCGCTAATGGCTCTCCCTCTCAGCTCTGGTCAGGCTCAAACGGGATACTGCAATGTCAAAGGTAGACTCTGTGAGAATAAGATTAAAGGACGAGTCCCCCCTGCATGCACACCCACCCTCCAGCTCCCAGGCGCAGAGGTTTTAATCCCCCCAAATATTCAAGAATGAAAGCAAATATTATGTGCCGATCTGCAGTCTTGTTTTGGAGGGAAACGGCTGGACAAAGAACACATCATTGCAACTTCGTGCTGATTTGTAGTTGTCTATTCCAAGTTTTTAACTTGCATATAATTAATTTAAAATCCATTCACATGTTGAATGCTCAGTAAGCTACGTTTACATAAGTTTGCTTTTCATACTTGTGGGTCTGTGTGTAATTGTCATCGTTGTGAAGGCCATGTCCTCTTACACAACTCTGTCTCTTGTCCACTGGAAATTTCACTCCACTAATTGCCCATATCACTCTCTCTGTATCACAGTTTTTTCTCTCCCACTGTCTATTAACTGTGATTCAAACAAGAGTCTCTTTATCACCCTGGGAAATTCTGATGTCAGGCCAGATCCTGAACTTGGCACCTACCCCATTCAGCTGGAACACATAAATGAGAAAAGCAGTGCAATTCACCGTATGAGCGCCGAAGATGACTTCAGTTTTCCCGTGACACTGCAGACACTCTCTCCAGATCGAGTGGAACATTTTATCTTGCTCTCTTGGCTGTTTGGAGAAGACAGTTAATGCGGTTTGTGTCCATCTCAGCTAAGGAATATGACTGTGCAGTGTCTGGACAACAACAGCAGTTGCTATGTATTTGATAAACTGAGGAGGAAAATATCAGCTGTACGGGTTTAAACCAACTCCTTTGACATTTTATGAGTATGCTTACTCACTTTTGTAAGAATTTCTGTGGGTGTGAAGTAAAAAAAAAAAGATAGCATTCTCATATTAATACAGTAAATAAGACGCTACAGTGTACGGTATCAGCCCTACTACGTAGCTCTCTGTAAGAAAGCTATAAGCTTATAGAAAAATATGTTTGCTTACTCTAAACAAATAAAATCCTAAGAAGGTGGGACATTTGTGTGAGCGCATCTAGTTCTATGCAACACTTAGTTCACTAGTCTTTCTTTGACACTATGTGGCTTAAAATGCCATACGTCCTCTTGAGTGTAATGACCAGGGGTGTCCCACAGCGCTGGCTGGACTGATGGGATGTTTGGGCCACGCCAAGGGAAGCTATATGTAAGTAGTAGTGGGTGCAGACCGTCCTTACTCTGTTTACCCACAGACCAGAGCCCCTCTGAAGGCCAGGGGAAAGCTGCACCTGAGCCAGAGGCTATTAAAGCCCTGATGGCTTTTGACAGTAATTTTTTTCACAAGTCCGCAGCCTTAGGGGCCTGCCAGTGGTGAGATTGGGTGCCTCCTCTTGCCCATTAAAGCACACAAACTGTGCCCACAAACCCCACTCAATGGTATCTCTGTGCTCAGGCAGTATGTTTGTGCATATGTGAGAAGTGAGGAAGCAGGACTGAGGAGTAGGAGAGAGACAGAGACCACGCCAGTGGTGAGACAGTGCTGGTCACTGGGCCAAAAGGTTTGGATGCTTTTATTCAGCTATTTCATCAGTTCAGGCAAGAATCCAAGTCATCAGGGGAACATATTTAGAAAACCATGTCTTGACAAAAAGCCAAACTGTAAAAGGTGTTTATGTGCATCTCAGCCCAAGAGAGTAGAAATCACACACGACAAGGCTTTAGCATTGTTTTAGGTGGAGGTTAGAGTTTCAGCAGAAGGAGTTGGCAAGAGGTTTAGGTGAAGGTTGATGAGTTTGTTGGATGAAGAGAGCAGCAGTGAGCACTAGCGTCTGAGCTGCTGCACCTGTAACAAGCACAGCCACATTAACAGATTACATGGCTGTTTGACGAAAGCAAATGTTGTTCTGGGCATAGTGCTGCACCTTTGGGTGCATTTGGACCCAGAATATGGATGGAAATTAGGGATGTAGCAAAAAGATGGAGCTTAATTGTGAGTTTATAATTAGAAAGATGTGTTTTAGCAAACAACCCCAAATGATTTCAGATGCATAGAAAGGATTGGTTATCAATACACATATGAGCTGGGTACTAATAGGAGATCTGTTGCTGCTGCGGGACTTGCTGCTTGCAGATTTGACTTATCTGTTGAAGTGGATAGAGAAAGAGCTTAAGAAGGCCATGGGTTACTCATCTATTTTCCACCATTTTAGAGCAAATGGCTATACTCTCTCCTCTGTTTCTCTGTGGTGCTACAACTTGACCATTTGGGTGGATTATGCTGCAGAAAAGAGGCTGATAGGTTAATCATGAATTAGAAGCCAAGCCTGAGTGAGCAGGTCAGCCTGAGGTCAGACACTTTGCCCTATGAGCAGACTTTCTGTGTGAAAAGCAACAGCTTAGCGTTTAGTAGCCCCAACATAATCAGGCAGGAACAATGTACAGTAGTGTAATGTGTCAAGGCCACCCTATGCTGAATGCTGTTTCAAGTGTACATTTAACATATACAAAGTACTGTGAGTATACCTTATGCAAATACACATTCAGAGACACATGCGCTGACACGTACACTACCCTTTTAATGGGCACTCCCACTACACACAGCCAATATTGATCCATTTATCTGTCTTCAGTCCATGTGGGAAATTTGTGACGAGAGCAGAGATAAGTACCATAAATTTTTGGAATTCTGAAATGTTTCCTCAGGGGATTTGGCAAGTTGGGATGATACACAACTTTTGCTATGTATGTATGACTAATACTTGGCTCCTGAAGACAACATGGTGGTTTATTAAAGACATGGAAAGAAAACACACATTAGGAAAAGACATACCATAATATAGAAGTCTAACTAAAGGGATACATCTTTGACATACTGAGACAGGCAGGCTCACAAAATGTATAAAAGAGTTCTTTATTTCTAATAAACATGATTACATGTGAACACGTAGGATGGTTTTAGGATGCATGTTTAAAAACTGCTGTACAAAGCAAAGACAGAGATGCTATAGATCAGTTCAGATCAGATGTGTGAAGTTATTATAGCTGTGTAGCAAACTATCCATATAGCTGCATTAACATCATCAACATGGGAAGAAAAGTACAATGTGGGAAGGGGCACAAAATGTAACATCAAATATTAAAACTTGTACAACTCTGAAAAGTACTTTTTAGACACACAAAGGACACATACATTGTATGTGTTAAATAATTTTTGTTTGTCAGGACATAAAAAGCTAACTACATCATTCACAGATTCAGCAGTCTGTTTAAATACCTTATTTCTACAAAGTGAATTTACATTTTTAAAGTACAAAGTGCAAATACTATGGTTTCCATTATTGCCGATTGGTCAGGGCAGATTCTCCGTGGAGGAGGGGAAATCTCAGTTGCTGGCTTAGCCCTGCTTCTTCAAGGGATTCTGAGGAGAGGAAGTTAAAATGGCATCAGACACGTGGCACAGCTTTTTTATTGACTGTATTTTTAGTAACAGTATTATTTCATGTGTCCTTATTTAATCCCCCGGTTTGGGAATAGCAGTTTACGTACTAGTTTACTGGAAGATAGGCCTTCTCCAGGTTTTGACCCTGTGAGACAAATCAATGAAATAAAGGTCACAAAAACATTGCAATTATGACAAAAAAGTCAAGTAAATTCAAACATCAAATCATTCAACATCAGCCTCCATAGATATAACTGACCCTTCACTAACAGCTGTCCCAAATGGTTGTTGATATCAAAAACATAGATAATTCCTGTTTAGTCCTAAAAATTCTGTCTTGCGACTTTTCACTCTTTTACATTTGCATATTACGACTGTAAGTCAGTGCTATAATAATGTTAAACAACTAGCTACTGATTAATCCATTATCTGCCTCCACACTTTTATCAGGCTTACCACAGCCTCTTGTGTACCACTATGGCTTGTGGAAAAATTCTGAGCTGGACTTCAGCTATGATCTAAGAAAAAAAATAATTTGACTATTGTATCATCAAACTTAAATCAATTTTCAAGACCCAGTGCATGTAGATATTGTGTTGTTCAGCTCACCTTCTTCTTTGGTCACCCCGAGGCAGCCCATCAGCTCTTGCAGAGACAGTGCCTTGTCGTTGCTGATGTCGCAGTACTCCACAAACTTTTTCACACACTTCTTTGGCTTGGACTTCTTGCGCAGGAAGCGTTTAAAAGGCTTGATCTCCTTCTTTCCAATATCCCCACTGGAGTTTTTGTCCAGCTGACTGAAGTACCAGTGAACTACTCTCTCTTCCAGAGTGTGGCTTGGGTCAGGTTCGGCCACTCTAAATGACAAATATCAGTTCATAATAAATGAGCATCCATCACTTCATCCAACTGTCAAAAATAATTGGGAATCTTTTTGGTAAATGACCAAACATCAGTAATCATATGATGAACATATCCACTTCCAAATGTCATACCTTCCGGCGGATGCTGGATCTGTCACGGCGTGCACCATGTCTGTTGACAGCGCGTCAAGAACACTTGTCAGGAACTCTGTTTTCTTTGCCCCGGGACAGCCTGGAAAATAAAGCGCAGATACTTCAATTAGTGTGTACAAGCATGCATTATGCTATTCAAGTGGACAAAAGTGTATGTACATGTCAGCAAACACAGAAAAAATGATCCCCTAGTTAACATTACAACGTGTGGCGTGGAATGCCGGCATCATAGGTGGCCTAATAAATGTCTGGGGTGGGACGTCATGTAACAGGCGGTGTAGTTTTAAAGTGAACAACACATAAAAATGGCAGAGGAGAAAATAAACCCAAATAACACTGTCGCAGTTGTCTTTTACGCCCTCTCGTAAATTGTCAGGCCTCCCCTCATCTGGAGGAGGAAGAGGGTACTTGTCAATCATCCTCGAGGCCCGCGAGTGGTTTTGACAGCTGGAGGCACAGGAGACGTTACTTAATATTGTATATATGGACGCTCCACAGATCACCTGCAATTCACCTTGGACATCAAGCGACATAATACAGTTCTGACAACTGTGTTACTATTTGTCACAGCAGATTTTCGATAGATGGTGGCGTTACCGTTAAAAATGTCATTTGGAGAAGAGCTGTAATTAACCCATAAATCTAAACCTATAATGTAAAATCTGTAATTAACTGCCCAACTAAAACCAACAACAGGAGCATTATTACATGCAGAATGATGGGAAAAAATTAAAATGAGGGACAACTAGAGTGGAATGACCCTAATGATAGTAATTATCTGTTGGGTCTTATAGTTTTAAGAGAGAAGAGGCCAAGGTTGTTGTGGAAGAGCTGAAGGCGATGGAGGCCTGAGAGATTCCTGGATTCCTCTCCCGGCTCTCCTCTGCTTTCTCACAGTCCAGCTTCCTTTTGCCATTCTGCTTGTGAAGCAGAAGAAATTCTCGCTACTCTTTTTATGACTCAGGCCTGCAGGGCCAGATTCTCCTGCGTTAAGAGATAATAGCATGCTTCACCCCTTTCTAACAGGTGGCGACCAGCATCGGCGTAAACACCCACCATCCATCCTCCACTACACCTTTCCCAAGTAGCACGTGGCCTTAGCAGCCTGCTCTGCTTAGGACTGAAACATTCACATGTCCAAACGGTCTCCTTTGCATGCAGAACAGACCTGCACAAGGTTTTAGTAGGTTCTTCCTTTGTGCAGGCCAGTAAAATATCTGACCCACCTGTTCATGGCCAAACTGGTGCCTTGTGGAGACTCTTGTGGTAAATCAGTCTAGACAGTCACACAATTGCACCCTTAGAAGGCAAATTGTTTTATCTGGCTTGGGTCTGGAGAGAGATTTGTGCGACGCAGTTGGACTTGTTTGTGGCTTAGTGTTTTTCATGGATAGCATATGTCCTCACTGTAATGCTGCTGGAATCTGACCATGTCGCCACCTCATTCAAATGGGAAGCCATCAGGTAAGGCTCCAGTCACTTCCTCCTGGCAGCAAACATTTTTCATCTAGGAGCAGGACAGATCAGCTTCTGTCTGTTTGGACACTGTTTAGCTGAGGGACAGGACACAAATGTTCCTGCTGTCCTTCAAAGGAAATTGAGTCTGGCCATTTTCCGTTCACTTCAAGGCTGCAGCAGCAGATGACTGCTGTCTTAGTCCCATAATGATTATAATTATGTAATGCCCAAGTTTGACAGACGCAGGATGGAATCAACTTAAGAAAGCCTCAAATGATGACATTTTCTTTCTTGTTGAAAAGATGAAATATGCACCACTATTTATACACCTCTATAAGCCATATCTACTGCCTGCAGAAAGTTGGCCAGTAAGTGCATGTTTGCATGCGTGTGCCCATGTGCTACTGTCAATAAGAAGCAGTGTTTTTCTATGGAGCCACATGGGGCAGAGCCCTGTCAGCACTCATAGCCACAGCTCCCAATGCCTGCCCTAGTGCTACCCCATGATCCCACTCTGGGGAGAAAAGAAGCCAAATACTCTGCTTTCCTCTCCTGCTGCTTTCAGGGCAAGTTGCTCCTTTCTCGCATCTCGCCCCATAAACCTCTCAACACCAGCGCTTCAACAGTAAATGGGCTGCAGCAATGTGAAGGCAACATTTGTAATTATCCCTGCATCATACAGTAACAGAGTTTACAACCACTGACGCAATGGATCATAAAGAAAACAAGATGCTGCATTTTTTGACCGTGTCCTGGCATATTTTAGAATTGGAGGACTGGCTGATATGGTCCAGGTTTTTTTTAGACAGGTTTAGAATGAAGTCTGTGTAATTGTGTGTGTTTGGTGATTACATAGCTGAATGAGCACAAATGTTTTCTACCATGTGTGTAGGGCGTGTTAGGTAGAGTTTAAGTTCTTTCTCATTGGATACCTGGCTGTTTTCCATCCCTTCACTCACACCCCATGCTGACAATTACACATTGTAATTTTCCCTGCTCAATATCTTTGCAACAATATACACCCTTAGTACCACTGGAAGGCTAAGATGAGTACATTTGTTAGTCTAACAAGCATTCAGCTGTGACTGTCTATCCCACTGTTTTATACACACTGTACTAGAGTCCTTGACACAGAGACAGAGTGCTGCTCTGCTGCTAAATGCAGCACCTGCAAGCAGAGAGCACAACTCTGGCCCAGTACACTGTTACATAAACAGTTACGGATGGGACAGGAACAGTGGCAGCTCTGTTTATACATTGCTGGATTATTAACATGTTTAACAAACCACAAAAAACAGCAAATTTGCCAAGAACCAGTCAGCTTTAAACTGGGATTTGGTTATATGCAGCACTTGAAACCTATAACTCTACTTTGCACTGGTATTATGACAAATCATGTAATGATACTGATGATAAAATGGAATATAGCCATAATTATCACTTAGTAATATGTAATTGAAACAAAAATATTTCACAGTTCTTAAACTCAAAATTTTAAAACTGTTACTATGTCTATGGTAAGTAGAAATGAGAAATTGATTTACATGCAGTTCTAAAATTAAATGACAAAACACATAGTTTGTGGCTGCCCTGCAAAATAAGTGATGCCCTATATCAGCAGGGCATCCAGTTACCAAAATCTCACCTGTAATTAATCCCACTCCATGACCACTATGCCCAAACCCCTTATCTACACTGCTGTCAGTCTTTCAGTACCTACCTCTTGCATCCTATTACCTATTATCTCTACCTTTCCTCCCTGCTGTTTCTCCTCCGTGATAGCATCCTGCTGTCCTCCATTTGCCCTGTCAGTTAAAGATTAATTCTGGTCCTGATCAATCTCTGTCTCTTTGCTTATTGACCACTGAGGAGCAGTATCTGGAAATCCTCAACTCTTTATCAAGTATTTCCTTGACCAACAATGCTAATGATGTCAACAAACACAAACACACACTCACACAGTGTTATCACAACCTTGGAAGCACAGCAGCGGTTCGAGGCCGACTACTGAAGAACTTCACCATGTGGTCTGAACAGAGAGGAAAAACAGACCTGAGTCCAGTCTTTAGAGACCCACCTTGGAGATGTCTGCTTTTGAAATGGTCCTTAGTTTTAGTTGGGTGGGCCCTGGCATTGCCATCACACTTTGGCTGTTCATACCTGCAACAGAGCATTCGTCATGTGAGAAAATGCCATTTCATTCAAAGTGAAAGGGTGTTTATAACTAACTTAAATAAAACCATCCTCAGTATAAAATCAGAGCAGATTTCCATGTTTTCCAATTAAATTACAGGAATTGAAATGATTGTTTTGTGGCAAACCAGAGGCTGTGAAAAACATCCAAAAAGAAGGGAAGGATTTGGAGCTGGTATGAGGAAGGAAAGGGGGAGTTATGATGGGAAAGAAAGAGATAGAGAGAGAGGCAGACAGGGAGCATGGGACACAAGGAAGCTTTAACTGCCTCTCTGAGAGCTGATGGAGTCTCGACTGCTGCTGTGTGACTGGGCCAATAGCTGACCTGGGACAGGGAGAGAGAAGGGGGAAAATCCACACTTCCATATGTGTGCTTATGTGCAGTCTGGCACTTTGCCTGGAGCCTTGTTAATCTGATACTCAGCCTCGCTGTTCAGTAAGAGTGTACCAGTGTCTACCGCTCTGCCAGCCTGACTGACCTCTGACCTGCCACTCACCAGACCATGTTTGTCTGCATAATTATGTGACTAATGTGCATTCGGGATACAAACTGAGAAACCTGTTTTTTCTGAGTTACTTGATTTTTATATATGGTTTTCTTGGAATTACTATAAACCTGAAAATGTTGAGAGGGAGGATTAGGCTCAGTTTTACTCTAGGACATTTAGAAGATATTTGCAGAGGGCATAAAGCTGGTCATCCAGTTAGACAGCCTCTCTATTAACTGGCATCTCTAATATGCTATGGTGGCTAAAATAAATTCTGTGAATCTTGGAAACCTGCCAGAGATAAGCCCTCAAATTTGGATAGGTGAAGTTTCTCTTACCTGGTGGAAGTCCCAGGTATGGGCCGTCCGGTGTCCACCAGCACACACCAGCAGTAGCCGGTGGAAGGATGGCATTGGACAGGCTTGTACAGTCCTCCTTGGGCGCAGTCTGGTATGAACACAGCATCGTTCTTGTGCTGCCTTGCCTCTTCCTGAGCTGACTGCTGCTCCTGATCACATGACGAGGCTGGAGAGAGGTAGTAGTAGTAAAGATACAGGAATCAACATAGGTGTCAGTGGATTCCTCACACAAACACTTAACCACCTGTGAAGACAGCAGTCACTTAGGTGGTCTAGGTCGTGTGACTTGGCAAATACAAGGTCCAGACACACACTTGATATAAACAAGTTGGTTTGTTTAAAGTTTAAATTTGAAGACATTCCTAATCAGATCTGGCTAACACTTCGGATTTCTACAACATGCACTGTTTGCAGCTGCTTTCTCATTACACTCTAACCATTGCTGCAAAGGAATCCCAGCAAAGGAGGGCAAAGGGATGGAGGATGAGTGCTCTGAGACAGTGTGTAGACTGCTATATCAGCCCCCCCTTGGCACTGTTTATGGACATTAAGGGGCTAATGACTAAGTACAGCTCCCTATGCCCCAAGTTATGTAAATATTTGGACACTCAGCTGCCCTCTGTGGATGTGTGTGACAAAAGAGAGAAAGAGGCAAGGAAAAAGTAGAACAGTGGTCAGTCGGGCCGCTGCTTTCACACGCTCACACACAGTGACACACTACTGCTGGGTGCTGTAAAGTATCAGGGACCTACTGTATATGTTTGCATTTTCCCCATAGTACTTTCTTTTGTCCATACATAGAGAAAGCAGCAGTCTCCATGGGAGAAAGATGTGGTTTTGCAGAGCCTCAGCAGGCTCACTTTTTTCTGTGCGACAGCATCTGTCTCTGCTGTCTCCAGCAAAAATTTGAGCATTAAACTCAGGGATGGAAGTAGAGCTCTTCTGGCTTTCATCACCAATCTCTCCCTTTCTTCCTTGCTCGCCCCAAGGCACGGAAGCTACTGCGGGATTATGGATATCCCTTTTCTTTGTTTATTTTCATTAGCGATCTTTACCCACACAAAAGAAACCAAATGAAATGCCTCCCTGCCTCCTCAACCGACTCTCTTCGCTCCAGTTCCTCCGTATGTGCTCTCTTTGTTGGGGTGGCTGCTTTTTTTCACCCTAATACCCCAAAGAGCACATGGTAATCAAAACCATCAATGCTGCATTTCTCAGGCTTTTTTATTGGTTGTAAATTATGATAATGGGATTCACACACAAACGCACACAGGGTTCTCATCTTTAGGCTGGCCTCAAAATAGTTTTATGCAAAAAGGAGCATATTTCCCCAAAGAGCAAAAAAGCAACTGATCTGTATAATAAGATAAACCAGTACGTGTGTAAGAGGAGAGCAGAATGGACTAGCCAGAAGAATAGGAGATCCTGTGTTTGTGCCATGTGCTGATAATTACAGATATGCTGTAACGCTAAGAACCACAGAGAAGCAGATCCTCAAAGCCTGACGCACTCCAACACCAAGATGTATTGGTTTCACAACCAACCATCTGTCCTTAGAAGACAGGAACAGCCTCAAACCATGATTGCTCACACAAGTAGGAAAAACACAGAGCATGCTTTCAGTTGAGGTTTGCAAACACCCGATCACCGTCATTAAGGAAAAAGTATTCTTTGAAACTCACATGGTGCTCTGGTTCTGTTGTTCTGCCGGCTGCGAACCTGCTCCGTCCACAGAGTGGGATACTGGGAAATGATGTCTGAAAGAAATCACCAAGGCAGCTTTATTAGCCCCGAATAAAAACACACTAAATTATCATGTGAGCCAAACCTGGCTGTTCCAAAACTCACAGACTGTAAAAGGCACATCAAGGTTATTGTATCTCAAACTGCTGGAGTGGAAGTGGAGACTAAATTGCAAATGACAGCTGTGACCAGAAACACAGCAACAAAAAGAGAGGGAAGTAGACCATGACTGCGTCTTCTCCAGTCTCATCAACTAACATTAGCATAAAATCAGAAAACAGTCCAGCGGTGATGGATTAAATTTACTGTCTCAGTAAACACGGGCACATTATCATAAGATAAGAACTCACCTTCTTCATCTACAGCAGGCTGTGGATCCACCACTAGGCCAGTCTCATCTGCATTTAGAATGGAGAATATTTGCAAGGAGACTACAATTACGAGAGTAAGCTAGATTAGAGAACACTTAACTATGTCAGATTTGCACGTTGCCCGGCCAGAAAGGACGGTGGCAGTAGGAGAGGTGAGGACAGTTGTAAAGAGAAAGAGGGGGGTGTGTAGGAAGAGTGGAACAAGATAAGAGGGTAGGACAACCAGAAGTATAGTGGTCATATAGTCCCATAGTTTCACTTCATGCAAAAAGGGAGATCCTTGTGCTATGGGGGACAGAATGAGATAAATTATTATGAATGAGGAGGGGAAAGCTGTCCCCGACGATCTTCTCCATCTTTCCATCGCTTGCGTTTGAGCTATGAAAGCTGTGTGAAGGTGGGAGAGAATGCAGTAGTCAATGCTGAGATAAACCAATTTACAGTGGAAGAATGATGCTCAGTGTTTATTTGGTCTCTGTTTATTTGTTTGATTTGTGGTAAGAGGGAGACGGGGATGGAGGTTTTGAGATGCTTAGGGTGAGACCACGGCCATAGGTGTGGTTAACCTCAGTGTGGGTCACTCATTCTGCTCAAAGTAAAGCTCGGTTAATGCATGAGTCAGGGTATCTCTTATGGGTTGCTCCACAAACAGAGAGAGAGATTAAGTTTATTTTTTTTTATGGAATTCTCCATTCCAAAAATCAGGATTTTATATTTAATGCATTTAATGTTTTTTTTTCTACGCCAGCCATTCATCTTCTCAAGGATGCCTGGTGGATAAAAATACATACAGTCCGTGTGACTGACTGGGGCAGACGTGTTATTACTCTGCTCACTTAACGGATGGAAATGCCATTTCAAAAAGTGTATTTATGATTCGGATTTACGACAAACCACTAATGACCTATCTTTACTTTGTGGCCTTTTACATGACTGTAACACCTCTTTTAGCATCTGCCAGGAAACCCCCGCGCTATTTGTGGTCATTTGCAGCATTAGTTTAACTGCTGTTTGTCAGTCGTCAGCTGCATATGCTTCCAGCATGTGAATAAACTGATCAAGTTAAGCACTAGAAATGGGTTTATGGTTAGGCATTTGATGTCTGACTTTACCAATACTCTGATAATAAAAGTGCAGCATTGACTGCTGTGGAATGCTTAGGTGCTGATGGGCTTCTGCTGAATCAAAATATTGATGCAATCACTGCTATTTTCAGTGCTGGCACACCACAAATCTACAGTTTATTCTGCTTTTCACCACCCTGTTTATCCAACCAGTTCAAATTGAACCACAACCCCCTCTCCACCTCCTTGACTCCCTCGGTCCCTCTCCCACCACCCTGCCTCCTCTCTCAAATTTTGCATTCCCACTTGATCTATGTGTAATGAGTTGGCCGGGTTCAGACAGACACTATACCCAAGACTGTTTACAGAGAGAGAAGTGCAGACGTAAATGTCACACTGACAGGAATAACCCATGTGACAAACACAAGTGGACGAATACAAACTTTCTCTCTCTTACAAACATACACACTTTCATTCATACAAACCCGCACAATCACATAAGGAATTGATCTAAATCTACCCAAAATTAACTTTTTCCTTTTTTCCTTAAGTCACTTCAGTTAAACAATGTCTCAAAAGATCAGAGTGAGATATACAGTATCTTGAGTGGAGCCAGAGAAAACCTTGTGTGAGTGATTCTATATGTGGAGGAGGGCAGACAGGGTTGATGAGACACAGTGAAAGGAGGCTGGAGGACAAAGTGTGACCATTTCCTTGTTTCTTATGACACTGTGCTGAAAAGGAACCAAGATGAAGAGAGATAAAGTTAGGGAAGAAGAGCTTGTGAAAAGTCAGCGTTCTTCCATTCTGGCTGCTCCTTTGCTGTTTGGCTGCCTGGTAAAGGCAACAGGTTATAGACGCTGTAGCCACTGGTGGTGAGCACCGAAGCCCAAGACTTGTTACTCAGTTACAGAATGCTTTTATATTAGCCTCCAGGCTGCACACACTCTCAAATTGACAAAATATTACAGAGGCAAGCCTTAACAGGCACCCCGCTCTGCACATCTCTGACACAGATGCAGGCAAACAGACAGAAATACAAATGAATACACATACAGTACATCCATGCATGCTTAGAATACGTGCACACATGTACACGAGGAAACACGAAAGCTCACATCCACATGTAAAAGGACTGAATGTGCTGCTGAGAATGGATTTTCTTCAATTAAAGTCTCACCTGCTTTACCTGGCTCTCTTGTGGTAGCTCTCTCTTGTTTTGATCCTGAAAGGCGACAAGTTCAAAGTAATTAAATTTCACCACACACCTTCTCACTTGTGAGAAAACACAGAAGATTACAAATCTTTGCAACTAACCACTATCAGACCTAAGTAGGGGGTGAACCACAGTGGGAAATGATTTCCTGCAATGGAGCTACAGTTTCTGAACATTTTAGACTTCATATAAATATCTAAGGATAAAGTACAGTTGGCAGTTACGACTACTGCTGCTACTGCCCCAGTAATTCTGGAGCTTTTTCACTAAGTAGACAGCAGCAGCTTCCAGCGCAGCCCCGTGGAGATGCACAGTGAGGACATGTGGCATTGGTTATTTGATTGCTTGGCAGACACCATCCTCCAAGAACACTTACATTCCTTGCAGTTTAACTATGTTGCTCAACTCTGCTGAATGAATATTCTACTAGGCTTATTTACGCCACAGCCCCATGCCTTGAGCAACGCTCAGTCCTCGGGTGGCCATCAAACCCTGTGGCCGTCGGTCCAGTCATTGACCACTTTCCCACAGGAGCGAAGATTACACCTCCCACAAACATGGAATGTCATGCTTTGTTGTGCTGAATTCGATTTAACATTGTTGCCAAACAAAATTACAGAAACTGCATTTGAGTGCAAATCAGTCATTTTCTATGTCATAAGATGTACTAGGGAACTAAACTGTTATACAATAGGCATAAGTGTGTACATTTTTAGAAAGATGTCATAAGATTGGGTGCAGGGGTTTTACCCACCTTGGCATCGAGGTTTCTTATTGGCCACTGCTGAACCACTGATGGGTCGGCCATCGGGGGTAACACACCAGCAGTATCCAGTGTAGCTGTGGCACTGAACCTATAATAAAACAGCATATAAACACAAAAAACAGTTAGTCTCTTCCACCGTGGCCTCACTAGTCCTGTGCATTGCATCATATTTAAAACATTTACATTTCGTTTTTTGTTACCTCGCTGTATGTGCCATCAGGGTTGCACACAGGCACAAAGACCTGTGGAAAGAGCTTCTTGGCCTGCTGCTCTGTGTACTTCTTCTCTGCTACACATCTGGATGTATCTGAAAACACCACAAATCACCAGAATCACTACACATCAGAGAGACCCATGACTCAACCCACAGCTTAACTATTTTCTTATGCTGCAAACTATGAAACCACCATACCAACAACAAAGGTCAAGAGAAGATGTTGAATCTCACATATGATAAGGAGTGGAAGAAAAATGCTGGCGGGGAAACTATTTAAGACATTTCGGAAGTGGCAGATATTTGTGTGGCTGGGAATAGAACCAAGACCCCTGGTCTTATTAAGAGCAAGTCAGGCAAGCCTGCGCAGTGCCTGGTGGTAAAGCCATTACTGAGTGAAGCAGCTCCTGTACAACATTCCAGTCACCCAAGAAAAGGGCTGATGCACAAGGAAAACCTGACCCTTCCTTAAAGCTTCACTCAGTCTGTCTCACTCTCCTTCAAAACCTCGAACCTCTCCTCCCATCAGCCAGAGCCATCCTCCAAGTATTTGTCAATATAAATGCGTGGGAGCAATTTTTCACCTTTGTGTACCTTAAGTATTTTCACATCTCTCTGTCAGAGCCAAGGCTCATCCTGCTTCATCTCAACTGACCAACAGCACCAGCTGTGCAAACTCTCCGGAAATGTTGGGCAGCGAGGAGTGTGATGGTTACTTATGTGGCACATTAGCTGCCACGCAGCGCTCGTCTGGCTGGCAGGTTGAAATCACATTAAAATAATGACTCACACTAAGTTGAAAAACGTTCACCAGTCTGGTGAGGAGGCCGCATGTCGCTGGCATGGTTTACAGAAGAGCATGCAATAGACACATGCAGGGAAATGTGTGCTGGTTTCTCTCAGTCTAGAGTTTTTGTGTCACTGTCACTGATGAGGAGCGGGGGTAAGACGGTGGATGTTCCGGTTGGAGGAAAACAGTGGGTTGAGGAGCTCTAAAGTTAGCTCCAATGGAAAAACCCCACACCATCATCCTTCTCAAGAAGACTCTGAGCAAAAATCTTACTGGAAAAAATGACAGGACACTTCTGAGAACAGTGATAGAAAACAAATGTGGTGCCAGTTTCACCATCCTTGAACACAATCCCATCTCTGTGCTTTTAGAGCAGACTGGCCCTCTGGTTTATTTCGGCTGCTGACTCGGCTGTTGCTGCTGTGTCTTTCACCCTGGCCATCCAGAAGCAGAGGGGGGTATGGACCCTTGTAGACCCGATGTTATTGACGCATACAATATGACTTTCATGGACTCTCGTCCCTTTCAGCTCCCTAGCTGGAATCCTCTATTCTGTGTCTCGATGCTGTCCGCCACATCCAGATGTCCGCTTAGAGACGTTGCCATAGAGACCCAGCGCGGGCATAAAATCGTGGAATGCTTTTTCATCATATGAGACTTCTTTTTAAGCAAACCCCTTTTGCTCACGCTCAGTGCATTAGTGATCTAATATTGTGATGTGTAAGAATGGGGCATTGTCCCCAGTCTGCAGAGTGATGAAGTAGCAGTATAGAGTTGGTGAGTAGGGCGGGGGTGAGAGGGTTCGGAGCTGCAGCATTGGGGTGCATGGACTCTTCCTTCTTAACAATGATGGAGTCTGTGAGCTGCCTGACCTCACTGACTTTCCTTCATCAACCACATATGTTCAGCTTTACATCAAGTAAGATGAAAATGACACGATACATTCTTAAGATATTTCATTCGAAGGCTTTCGCCTCTGCATAATAAGTCGATGCGCGAGAGCTGAAGGCATTTCAAAGGAATAAGGAAGCTGTTGGTCCTGTGACACTGTTTGTAATTTATATCTGTTGTACCAAAGGATGACATTTATAGGTAAACAAAAATAATTTCAGCAAAAAAACAAAATACCTGACTATATTAATAAACTAACAAAAAAGTACAAATGGTGTGAAATGACAAAATCAACAAGACAGCAGCAAGCCCCACCACCCACTCTCACTGTGTCAACCTCACTCATCCTCCCAGCACTCAAAGAATCAATTATGCTGAAATGAATTTAACCCACAAGTTTCTACTGTGACCCACTCTGTGCATTTGACAGCGTCAGGCGGCGCTGAAGCGTGACTTATGATCTGACCTTTGCATGGCCCTCGGATGACCTCCAGCTGGGGGTCGCGGCACTTGGCTCGGAGGAACTCGCAGCGAGATGTGAAAGTCCTGCCATCTGAGGCACACAGGGGTTTGCGAGGAGCTCCGCTGCATTCCATGTTGCACTCCTTATCCTGGTCCACCCGCAGGAACTGCACAAGTGAAAAAGTTGGGAGATAAGCAGAGAAAACATTTGCTAAATGAGCCATTTCTGGGAATCAGCGAGAAATGCACCATTGAAGTTCAATCATCACAACAAGAGGTGTGATTCTGGAAAAACTTACAATGACTAGGGCTTGGCAAATCCCCCAAAAAGGATATAGGTGTCTATTGCTAAAGTCATACATAACTTTATCAGAGATTAATGGAGAAATGCTACATTCTTTTATCAATATACCAGAAAGCATTGATCAACAGCACACAGACCAACCACAGACAAGTGTGTCAGGGTGCAGCCATGATTTTGTCTTTGTCTATAAAAGACTGGAGAAGACTTGACTGGTGCTTCCTCTTCTCTTTGTTTGTGCCAACACCTGCACGCTGGCACCTGGAATCACTGCTGAGGATTTTTTTTTTTTTTACTAAGCCATGAAAAGAGAAACAAGGATGGAGACTCTTGGCTGAACGCATTGGATCACCTGTATCAATGCCACCATTGTATCTGCCACCGTGGTATGAAACCCCCTCGCCAAGCCACACAATGGGACGGCGGTGGTGGTGAGGGGGGTGGCAACAAGCTGTGACTGCTACAATGAATGAAAAGACAGTGAATGATAGAGTGGCTGAATAAACTAGATGTCAGAAAGCTTTGTGCTGCTACAGTGTGAGCGCTGGGTTTACATAAAGTTTGCGTGATTCATTCAGTTCAGTGGAATAATGACCTGGGTAGAATGGAAAAACCAAAACATAACAAAACTCTATGTCCATGCCCATGCAGGTCCTGTTTTAGTCAGTCACAACCAAAGATAAATAGGTTTCTGAACCCTCTTTGTCTTCTCTCATATTGAAAATATTTGCACATGTGAAAATATTTTAATTTTTCATTCGGTTTTCTCTTTTGTTTTGTGACATTTTCATTCCGGTTTCAGTGTATGCATGTCCAAAATATGAATACCCTCTCTTTTAATTATTCATAGCAGACACACAGACAGATTTCTTTCATTTTACTCACACACACACACAGTCGGTGCACAAAGCAGGCAAAATTGTCCACACATCCACAAAGACGGCAGGATGATCAATACTAAAATTTGCTGCGTCTGATATCTTACAAGTGAAGTGAGCGATGAGGTTTGGTGAAAGCCCCCTGTATTTAGACGAGCCAGGCTACGGGGCTGCATGCACCTGGAAGAGGGTTGGCAGAAAAGGCAACGTTGCCCATGGCCAGCCTGGGGGGAGACACAGCCCACTCTGTCAACCCCGCTCATAAATCTTCCTAGAGTGCTGGTGGGGTTGTGAGGGGACATCAGAGAGGAGAGGCTCGTTGAAACACATCGGAAGACGAGCCGCAAGGCATGAGGAGTCTTTGAATTTAATTAAAAAAAATTAAAAATGTAAAAAAATAAGAAACTTTTTTTTACAACCTCTTTCTTCACTGCAGAGACAGAGAAACATTTCCTTCCGAGGACTGAGCGTTCCTCAAGCCTGTGTCCGACTCTCAAAATACTTTCATCCCTCCCTTTTATGTTGCCTATTTCTGATAGTTAAAAAAGAATATTGTTTTAATTCAGGCAAGATAACACAGACTATTGCAGCACTATTACAGAGTAGTCTTTATTTTGGATCCCCTCAAAAGTCCCCAAGGTAAATCCCAAGATAGGAAAGAATTTGAAATAGGAATCTGAAAAATTTGTGTTTGACATTACTGTTGTTTTAT